>NC_046662.1:29307968-29321175 GCF_010883055.1 Belonocnema kinseyi | reverse complement strand
GACGTGATGGGTGATTTTTGATACCGAATTTGAATTCAGCGCCCCAAAATCTATAGGAATACGTGTGTCTTGTTACCAGATCCGCACACTTTTTTTTTGTGTGGCTGTGAAATCTATAATATATTTTAGGACTTCTTTAAAAATTCAGGATAATGACATAAATTCTTTATATTCCCAAAAAGTTTCTTTCGATTTTTTAATATCGAAAATGAAACATCAAATATTTTCTTAAATTTCGAAGAAGAGTAGAAGATTTTCAAGCAACATTTTTCAATTTGGTAACATTAAAAAATAAAAAATAAAATAAACCATTATATTCTATAAATATAGCGAAGATTAAAGAAACTGAAAATCTATATGTTAAAGTATCACATGCCCTTAATTAAAATAACTTTGAAAGGTTACAAGTGAAGAAATAAATGTTATTCAAGTTTCTAGGAAAATTGGGGATGTTCTGAGGCAGCGTTTTACATTTGAAATCACTTTTTAAAATTTCAAGAAGAATTCCAGAAAGATAAAAATATTATTATTATTTAAGAGGCTTTGCATAGATTAAAAATATTTTAAACCTTGGAGACATTTCCGAAAACTCATGAAATATTTTTCATGTTTCTAAAATTTTAAAAGCCCTAAATATCTTTTGAAAAGGCTAAAATTTTTCTAATAATTTGTAAAATCCTGTCAAATAAAATATATATTTTTTAAATCTGCTACATTCTTTTTTTGACATATCTGAAATATTTTAAAATCTTTCTTAATTGTCTCATAAAAATTATAAAATTTATATAATTAAAAAAAATGCTGATACTTCTTTCCTTGTAAATACTTTGAAAATTTGTGTAACTAAAAAAATATCAAAAAGGCATTGTTGTGTTATGTCGAAATATTGTTTAATGTATTTCTATACCTCACTTCATCCCAAAGATCTATTTTTATTTACAAAACATCTATTAAGTTTTTTAAACTAATACAAAAAAATGTTACGTAGCTGCAGTTAGGATGTGGGAAGGTAAAAAGGTGTAAAATAACGTTACGTAATATGTGAACATAAATATAAGTTTTCAGAAAATTTTAACAAATAAATTGTTATTAGAAAATTGAGTAAATGATAAAAATGAGTATACAAGTGAGCGCACACACATAATAGTCTAGTACAAATAAAAATATTCGAAAATTCCTTTTTCAAAAATCAGTTGAAGTTTTAATTTTTAAGTTATAAGATATTTCAGCTGGACCATTCAGCAACACCGGATGAACAGTTGTGCTTGAGTGAGCGGGAGTCTAATATAGTCTAGTAACGGCTCCCAGTGGGCACAAAATTTGGCGACGTCTTTACGACATCGTTACGACTTAGTTACGGTATCGAAAAGACACCTTAACGACATGGACATAGGATGTCGTAAATTTGTCGTAACGATCTCGTAAAGACGTGTCCAAATGTTGTGCCCACTGGGCTGTTCTCTCGTGCAGAATTTGTTCCAATTTGTAAAACCAAAATTAGAATTTGTGCATCACTGGAAGTAACTTATTTCTTAGAAAAATACTGATGGGGCCAGCGAAACGTTTCGCTGGTCCCAACATTATCCAAAATCAATTATATATGACTGCATTATTTTCGTCTTAATTTGTTCAAATTTGTACAACCAACTTTAACTCCTAAAAAATACCCCCTGTGAGAAAAACACCATGGTGGGGCAAGAGAAACGTTTCGCTGGCCCCGACTTTATCCAAAATCAACTTTATGTGGGTGTATTATATTCGTTTTAATTTGTTCAAATTTGTACAACCAACTTCAAGCCCTAAAAACTACCCCCTATGAGAAACCAACCATGGCGGGCCAATCGAAACATTTCGCTGGCGCCGACATTATTAAAAATCAACTTTATATGGTTGCATTAGTTTCGTCTTAATTTGTTCAAATTTGTGCAGCGAACTTCAACTCATAGAAACTACCCCCTGTTGAGCAAACGTCATATCAGATCCAGCGTAACGTACCACTAGTCACAACATTATCCAAAATCAAAAATATATGGGTGCATTATTTTCGTCTTAATTTGTTCAAATTTGTGCAACCAACTACAACCCCTAAAAATGGCCGCCTGTAAGGAAAACATCATGGCGGGGCCAGCGAAACGTTTCGCTGGCCCCGACATTATCCAAAATCAACTTATATAAAGTTGAATTTGGATAATGTCGGGACTAGCAGTACGTTACGCTCGATCCGATATGACGTTTGCTCATCAGGGGGTAGTTTTCAGGGGTTCAGCTTGGTTGCACAAATTTGAACAAATTAAGACGAAGACAATGCACCCATATAAAGTTGATTTTGGATAATGTCGGGGCCAGAGAAACGTTTCGCTGGCCCCGGCATGGTAGTTTTCTGACAGGGGGTAGTTTTTAGGGGTTAAACTTGGTTGTACATATTTGTAGAAATTAACACAAGAATAATGCACCCATATAAACTTGATTTTGGATAATGTCGTGATTAGCGGTACGTGGCGCTGGATCTGATATTACGTTTGCTCAACAGGGGGTAGTTTCTAAGGGTCGAAGTTCGTTGCACAAATTTGAACAATTTGAGGCGAAACTAATGCATCCATATAAAGTTGATTTTGTATAATGTCGGGGCCAGCGAAACGTTTCGCTGGCCCCGCCATGATTTTTTTCTCACAGGAGGTTAGTTTTTAGGGGTTAAAGTTGGTTGTACAAATTGGAACAAATTAAAACGTAAATAATGCACCCATACAAAGTTGATTTTGGATAATGTCGGGGCCAGCGTAACGTTTCGCTGGTCCCGAAATGGTGGTTTTCTCACAGGGGGTAGTTTTTAGGGATTGAAGTTTGTTGTACAAATTTAAACAAATTGAAACGAAAATAATGCTTCCATATAAAGTTGATTTTGGATAATGTCCGTGCCAGCGAAACTTTTCGCTGCCCCACCATGGTGTTTTTCTCACAGGGGCAGTTTTTATGGGTTGAATTTGGTTGCACAAATTTGAACAAATTAAGACGAAACTAATGCACCCACATAAAGTTGATTTTGGATAATGTCGGGGCCAGAAAAACGTTTCACTGGCCCCGCTATGGTCGTTTTCTCACAGGGGGTAGCTTTTAGGGGTTGAAGTTCGTTGTACAAATTTAAACAAATTAAAACGAAAATAATGCACCCATAAAAAGTTGATTTTGGATAATTTCGGGGCCAGCGAAACGTTTCGCTGGCCCCGCCAAAGTTTTTCTGGGAAATAAAGTACTTCCGGTGATGCACAAATTCTAATTTTGGTTGTACGAATTTGAACTAATTCTGCACTTAATATTTGGCCGAAAAAAAGTTAAATTTGTGTGGGTGATGGGGCCAGCGAAATGGTCCTCTATTTAGGCGTCGCTCCTGATTGGTGCAAATTAAACATTTTATAATTCACAAACTAAAACTTTATCTGATTTTTGGAAAAGGAATTTTATCTCTCTTTTTTGTTTGTTTATACAACCATATAAGTCGCGACACTTAGTCTCAATTCAATTTTTAAAAATATAATTGGCCATTTAAAAATGGTCATTTATTTCTGAATTATTTACGTTTACTATAAATAATTATTGTTTGTAAGCGTTTGCGTAACGAAATATTCTAATATCTCAATTTTTCAAGAGAAAACATTTTTTTAGCTTCAACCAAAATTTAGATTCGTTTATGTTCCAGCATGATTATTTTTTTATATTTTGAACTTTGAACGTTTAATTCAGTATTCAATTTCGCATTGCGAAATTTTAAAGGCGTCTACTTTATATTTCTTCAAACTGAAGAAGATTTAGTTTCTATTGATTTAATTATTAATAATTTAAATTAGAAATAATACAATTTCAATTTTTTTAAATTTCGATTTTATTTTCTTCGAATTAATTTCTTTGATTAGAATAAAAAAGTTTTTGATTATAAACATTTAAAATTAACTTCTCCTAGTTTCAAGGTCTAAAATAAAAAGTTATTTTAAATGGGAATCATTAAAAATGAGAACATTTATACACCAGAATGCTGAAACATAAACAAATTCAAACTTCATTTCAACTAAAAAAAATTTATTTGTGAAAATGAAGGTATTAAACTTTTGTTTATTAAAATGATTACAAACATTATTTATTTTCAGTAAATTTAAATCATTTATAAATGAACCATTTTTAAATTTTTTAACGCACTTTTTAAAATTAAATTGAGCTGACTTTGAAATGTTTTTTTTCTGACCTTTTCTATTGGTAAAAAAATCAATATTCAATATCTAGTTCTAAAATCTTCTCATTCTATAGACTTGATTTTAAGAGATTATTCTTTTAATTTTAGATTGTTTTGAATTTCTTTTGGAGGTATTTAAATAATAATTATAAAAAATTTAATTATAAATTCTGGCCAGCTAACTTCACACTTACTGTAATTCGATTGTAATTCTAGTCACTATTGACCTTTATTTAAAAAAGCGATCAATTTTTTCAAGTACAAAGCTGAGTTTATTCCTCGAGTTTTAGAAGGTCAGTGTAAGGATGGAATAACGGGAAAGTTTGTTTCGCTCTTCGATAATGCTTCGTCTCACCCGAATTTGGTTGAACTCACCGTGATACACATATTTTCTCTCTTAGAATTTTTACCTGAACAGATAATAATCAAATCATTTGGCGACTTCTTTACGACATCGTTACGACATTGTCACGACCACTTTACGACATACTATGTCCATGTCGTTAAGGTGTCTTTACGATATCGTAAAGAAGTCGTATGATTTGACGATGTCTTTACAATATCGCTAAGACACCGAAACGACATGGACATAGGGTGTCGTAAAGTTGTCGTGAAGATGTCGTAACGATGTCGTAAAGACGTCGCCAAATTTTGTGCCCAATGGGCACTTCGGCGGTTCTATTTATATCTCTATCTGCTTTGAAATAAAATCAAGAGATTAGGATTTTAATATTTCCAGATTTCGATGCTCTCTTTATATGCGTATATTTTGAGGTTGCGTCATTTCAAGTATAAAATATAAATGAGATAAATATTAATACTATTATATATAAATAAATATATACTCATATTATTAATGATAATATTATAATTATGTTATATTATAATAGCCTTATTCATATCTTGATCTGCATTGAAAAGAAATTAAAGAAATTGGCGATTTTGGAATTCATCTCGTTTGGATAAAAACTCAATTATTTGGTTGAAAAATTAATTTTTTTGTTGAAAATGTAACTGTTTTGTAAAAAAGTCCTCTTTTCTATCAAACTTTCAACTACTTTGTTAAAATTGTTTCATTATTTTTATTTGAAGGTTCATCTCTTTTGTTGAAAATACATTTTTGAAACTGAAAACTTAAAAAATTTAACTATTTGGTTGAAGGCTTAACTCTTTGATTGAAAACCCATATTTTTCGCTTAACACCTTTGTTGAAAATTCATTTTTCCTTTAAAACTTATTTATCTTTATTTGAAACTGTAACTATTATAGGATTGATTAAAAATTAATCGTATATATTGATTAAATTGAAAAATCGTTTTTTTTATAGAACATTAATCTTCTTGGTCGAAAATTCACCTTTTCCCTTGAAAATTTAACAATTTTGTTGAAAATTCGTTTTTTTTTCTTGTTCAATTGAATTTTTTATCACAGTTTTTATCCGGAAATTGAACTATTCCATTTTTGGTTGAAATTTTATCCTATACATTGTATTAGTTCAAACACCAATTGCTTGATAGAAAATTATTTAATTTGTTTTTGATTATGATTTTTTTTTAATTGAAAGAATTTTTGAATAAAATTTTTTAAATTGAATTTAAGGTATTAAAAATTGGAAAATAATTGATTTTAGAAGATGATTCTGAATCCGTTGAAAATTAAAGAATTAATAGATATTAGTTTTTAAAATTATTTTCAATTATGACTTCGAATATTATTTCAGTCTAAAAAATTTTTATTTTTAACCCATTCAATTTAAAATTTTTTAATTAAAAAAATAATTTTCAATAATTATTAGCAATATTTGACCGTTTATTTAAAACAATTCATTACAAACAACTATTAAAAAATATACAAATTTGAACAGAATGCTTTGAAATAGGAAGCCTTGAATTGTTAAAATTGTAATGAGCTAAATTTTAACTTTGAACGCTACAATTTTAATTTAAAAAAAGATTCAAAATTAATTTAAATCTTAAAATTATTTCAAATTATTTGAAACACGAAGATTTTTGCAGATTTAAAAAAAAAATTAAGCTTTTTAAGTATTTTAAAATATCTAAAAAGAATTTAAAAAATTGTTGTGATTGCTAAGAAAATTGAAAATGATTTTTTTACTTTGAAAAATTAATTTTAAGTGAGTATTTGAAAGGTTTTAAAATTAAAAAAAAAAACAAAGAATCAGGACGATTTTAAGGCAAATTTTTTATTTTGCAGTCTTTTTTAATGTTAGGAAAAAATCTAATTAACAAAATATATCACTTTTTAACCCAAAAGTTTACTTTTTAACAAAATTAATTAATTTTGTATCAAATAATTGGTGTTTTAACTGTTTATATTTATATTACATAAAATGATTTTATTTATTTTTAGTTTGTTAGAGGCGAGGGGCACTTCTTTTAATTTTTTTCTTCCCGAATTTTTTTGTAGGTCCTTTTCGGTGGTTTCTTATGCCTTTCATGCTTTTTCCACCGAGCCACTATATTTATTTATATATAGGGCTCAAAATTGTTGTTTTTCTTTTATTATATAATCTTCCTTCCACTTTAGTAATTTAACTTTTCAAAGTTTGTAGTTTATCAATGGATCAATTGCAGGTTCTCTACTCTACTTGGGTAATTTTTTGACAATACATGTAAAAATGTATGTACTCACAACATTGCCAAAACTTTTTTTCCGCGAAATTGGTAAAATACATTTCGAAGTTTTATTTCTTTTTTCCTAACAGGTGTAATTAAGATTTTTTAAATTCTAAGTTCATAGTAATAATAGTTACATGATATAAATTTTTAAAACTTAACTAATTCCCAAAAAATTATATGTTTTTATAAAGATTTTTCCTTATATTTTGCAAACTAAATAATTACTAGATCTGTTTGAGAAAACGATAAGCTGTGTTGTCAAGAAATTATCCACATATTTCTTTAAAGTGTTTTTCTTTTAAACTATCGATATAAATATTTATAGATAGGTAACACGAATAGATTTATAGTACAAATATTTTTCTTTTCATTTTAAACAATATCACACACTAAAGAAAAATTTGGAAAATTTTTTGATAATTCGCGTTATCATTTTATTAGTTATTAAAATTCAAATATTCATCAAGGATTCTTAATTATGGTTGAAAATTCAACTATAATTATGAATCCTTAATAAGAAAAAAATTTTTTTGTACTTAGTTCTATTTTCAACAAAAGAATTAATGTTTGAATCAAATAATTGAGTTTTTAATCAATCGATATTTTGACAATGTTGTGAATATTTGAATTTTAATAACTGAGAAAATGATAACGTGAATTATCAAGAAATTGTCCAAGTGTTTCTTTAGTGTGTGATATTTATCGTTTTCTTAAACAGATGTAGTAATTATTCGAAATGTATTTTATCAATTTTGCGGAAAAAAAGTTTTGGCAATGTTGTGAGTACATACATTCTTAAATGTATTGTCAAAAAAATTATCTAAGTAGAGTAGAGAACCTGCAATTCATCCATTCATAAACTACAAACTTTGAATACTTAAATTACTAAATTGGAAGGAAGGTTATGTAATAATAGAAAAACAACAATTTGAGCCGTATATATGAATAAATATATTGTCCCGGTGGAAAAAGCCTGCAAGGCATAAAAAACCACCGAAAAGGACCTACTAAAAAATTTTGGAAAAAAAAATAAAAGGAAGTGCCCCTCGCCTCTAACAAAGTAAAAATTAATAAAATCATTTTATATAATATAAACAGAAATAGTGAAAACACCAATTATTTGATATAAAATTAATTTATTTTGTTAAAAAGTAAAATTTTGGGTTGAAAATTGATATATCTTGTTAATTAGATTTTTTTCTAACACTAAAAAAGACTTCCAAATAAAATGTTGCCTTAAAATCGTCCTGATTCTTTTTTTTTTTAATTTTTAAAATCTTTTCAAATACTCACTTAAAACTAATTTTTCAAATTAAAAAAATGATTTTCAAGTTTCTTAGCAATCACAACAATTTTTGTTATTCTTTTTAGATATTTTACAATTTTCAAAAAGCTTTTTTTTTAAATCTGCAAAAATCTACACCGTGTTTCAAAATATTTGAAATAATTTCAAGTTTTAAATTAATTTTGAATCTTTTTTTAAATTAAAATTGTAGCGTTCAAAGTTAAAATTTAGCTCATTACAATTTTAACAATTTAAGGCTTTCTATTTCGAAGCATTCTGTTCAAATTTGTATAGTTTTTAATAGTTGTTTATAATGAATTGTTTTAAATAAACGGTCAAATATTGCTAATAATTAATGATTTTTCTTTAATTAAAAAATTTTTAATTGAATGGGTTAAAAATAAAATTCTTTTAGACTGAAATAATATTAGAAGTCATAATTGAAAATGATTTTAAAAACTAATATCTATTAATTCTTTAATTTTGAACGGATTCAGAATCATCTTCTAAAATCAATTATTTTTCAATTTTTAATACCTTAAATTCAATTTAAAAAATTTTATTTCAAAATTCTTTCAATTAAAAAAAAATCATAATCGAAAATAAATTAATTAATTTTCTATCAAGTAATTGGTGTTTTAACTAATTCAATGTATAGGAAAAAATTTCTACCAAAAATCGAATAGTTCAATTTCAATCAAAGAGTTAAATCCTCAACCAAATAGTTAAATTTTTTATATTTTCAGTTTCAAAAATGTATTTTCAACGAAAGAGATGAACCTTCAAATAAAAATAATAAAACAATTTTAACAAAGTAGTTGAACGTTTGATAGAAAAGAAGACTTTTTTACAAAATAGTTACATTTTCAACAATATAATTAATTTTTCAACTAAATAATTGAGTTTTTATCCAAACGAGATGAATTCCAAAATCGCCAATTTCTTTAATTTCTTTCCAATGCGAATCAAGATATAAATAAGACTATTATAATA
The DNA here is from genome assembly GCF_010883055.1 of Belonocnema kinseyi. Lineage (NCBI taxonomy): Eukaryota > Metazoa > Arthropoda > Insecta > Hymenoptera > Cynipidae > Belonocnema > Belonocnema kinseyi. The sequence goes on along the minus strand of NC_046662.1, from coordinate 29,312,036 downwards.
TAACATAATTATAATATTATCGTTAACAATATGAGTACATATTTATTTATATATAATAGTATTAATATTTATATCATTTATATTTTATACTTGAAATAACGTAACCTCAAAACATACGCATATAAAGAAGCGCTTGAAGTATTCAAATCATGAGAATCGCCAGCATCGAAATCTCGAAATATTAAAATCCCAATCTCTTGATTTTATTTCGAAGCAGTTAGCAGATAGAGATATAAATAGAACCGCCTAAGTGTTCCGACCGGCAATCGTGCACCTTCGAGTTTTCAAATTCAGAAGAGGAGAAATGGGTTGCGCGCGCAACCCAGTCATCGTCTCGTACTATATTTACACGGACATGACACTTGAAAAGAATAGCATCAACACCATGAAGGCCCATTCACAAGCCAACCACTTGCAAAGTCGGGTTGGTAAGTTAGCAATTTACAGAATATGTCGGTAAAGCAAACACAAACGATATTAATATCAGAGCTGTTAATATTTATTCATTTTTGTTTTTACTTGTTAAGGGCATGTGGCACAGCTAAATACCTATATTACCGACCTCACTTTATCAGTTCACTGAATGTCTTTATGAGCCTGAGAACTTTTTTTGTAAATAGAATATCGAGCTGAAACTTTGGAAAAAGTATTAGAGTATAATAAAGTACGTTTATGTACTGCATTTTAGTAGGAACTTCATAGAAAATTAATTCATCTTTTTTTCTGAATATTTCAACTATCAATTCCATCGGCATCAGCCGGTAACGTTGTACACGAAAATACAAACACTCTAGAGCCTCGTCTAGTGACTCTTAGTGCAATTTCGGAAAGGGAAGTAAAATTTGTTTATTGAGTTCAATGAAATTAATTTTGGGTAAATGATTGGTTTAAATAATTACTTATAAATTTTGTGCAACTTGAAAATTATATATTATGTTTTTTTTTTTTAATCCGGAATAATGCTACTGTACTTTTCCCTACTTTTATCTCATTTTAAAAATACACGCATAACACCCAAAAATAACTTTTCATGATAAGTATTGAGTGATTAGCTTTATCGAGAAAATTTTTTCACTATTCAAAACAGTACACATACAAAAATACATTACAGTAAATACCTCTCGCTATAAATCAATCAATTTATTTAAATGAGGGTGCGCTACATTAACCGCCACACCACATTACCCGCCGCTCTCCTATACAACAAAATATTAATCGCGGTATCAGTATTCCGATATTCCATATATATTTATTCTTAAATTGCGCGAAATGTTCAAATATCATTAAAATCGCCAATTTCTTTAATTTCTTTCAAATGAGGATCAAGATGTAAATAAGACCAGTCATGTATATCGTCTCCTATTATATTCACATGGACATAGACCTGTGATAGTATTGGACCACGTCTCGTTTCAGATCTGGGACAGAGCTGCCAGATCGAGCCTGAAATTTACCCGCACCATACCTACCGTTTGGGAGCCGCAAAACAGAAGGTGCATGATTACCACTGTGCGTTCGTGTGTAAGCCGAAAATGCACGATTCGACTTCGGTTTTCTGCTGTAAGAAGATTTCCGATCTAAAAGCTTCGGAAGGCTTCGTTGGTCTTCTATTTATATCTCGATCCTCGTTTGAAAGAAATGGAAGAAACTGGCAAATTTAATATTTCGCGTGATTCTTCATTTCATGCATGAGTTAATTTTGAGGTTATGTTTTTCAGGCGTATATATTATGAGTATTATTACTATTTTACATATTATTAATGTTACTATTATAATTATAAAATATAAAATTAATTTTAATTAATAGTTGGCTAACTTTTAATAGTCGTAAAGATGTCGTAACGATGTAAAGACGTCGCCAAATTTTGTGCCCACTGGGTTACTGTGATCAATTGAAAATTCCTTGGCGTCTTTTAAAACTTCCTTAAATATTTAAAATACTTACAAATCTTTTCAAATCTCTTGAAATTTTTTAAAGCTCTTAAAAATATCTTGAAATTTAAAATAAATCATGAAATATTTCGAATCCTTTAAAATCTAATTCTAAATAATTGAAATCAATTGAAAATTCCTTAAAGTCTATTAAAATATCCTAAAATATATCAAATCCTTTAAAGCGTCATATTAAATTACTGTAATCAATTGAAAATTCCTTGGCGTCTTTTAAAACTTCCTCAAATATTTAAAATCCTTACAAATTTTTTGAAATCTATTGAAATTTTTTAAAACTTTAGATTGAAATTTATAAAACTTCATGCTTTAGAAACTTTGGGCTTTACAAAATTCTGATTATAAAATGTCAGAAATTTAACATTTCTGTGGTGGTGTGCAAAAGAGAAAAATATAAATATTCCCAGTGGGCACATTATAATATACATTATTGGATACAATTATTAAATTATATACATTTTTTTAAACATATTCTTAAATTTTGAACGCTTTCAATTTATTTATGATTTTATTAATTTCTTATAAATAAACTTCCAATTGTAAAATTCCAAATTTGAAGACTTGCATACCATCGAATTGAAAATTATTCTTATTTAATAGTTGATTCAATTTTGAATTCTTTAATCAGCTTTAAATTTTTATTGATCCCATTTTCATAACTCTAATCTACAAACATTTCAATATTTAACATTTTGAAATTTTTCTGTTTTCTAAATTTCAATCTGAAGTTTTTAAATTTTAAAGAGATTTCAAAAGATTTTAATATTTGAGGTTGTTTTAAAAGATGTCAACGCAGTGGGCACAAAATTTGGCGATGCCTTAACGACATCGTTACGACATATTTACGGCATTTTGACGACATTTTTACGACACCATATGTCCGTGTCGTTTCGGTATCCCTACGATATCGTAAAGACATCGTCAGATCATACGACGTGATTGCGATATCGTAAAGCACCTTAACGAAATGGAAATAAGATGTCGTAAAGTTGTCGTAACGATGTCGAAAAGCCGTCACCAAATTGTGTTCCCACTGGGAAGGAATTTTTAACTTATTTTTATAATTTTAAGGAATTACAAAGTTCTATATATTTCAAAAATTGTGAAAAATTTAACAATTTTGAGAGTATTTTAAAATGTTCCACGGAAATTTCAATTGATTAGGGTGATTTGATATGATATTTTGAAAGATTTTATATATTTTTTATTAGTTTATTATTTTTAAATAGTTAAATTTTTAAGCGAAATGTTAAATTTTCATCCAAAAAGCTGAATTGTAAACTAAGAAAAGCCATTTCTCATAAAATACATGAACTTTGCACAAAAGAAATTTACGGTCCACCAAGTATAATTTTTTTTTAAAATTAATGTTTAATCATAGTTAAATTTTAAGAAAACAAATTTTTTTAACTAAATTGATAAATCATCAACCAAAAACAGACTAAATTTTCAACAAAGCAGTTCCACTTTCAACCAGAAAAGTTGAAAAAAAATAGTTAAAATCATATCAAATTGTTTTGAATTATTTAAATTATTTGAAAATTCCTTGGAATTTTTTAAAACATCCTAAGATATTGGAAATCCTTTAAAATCTTTTAAAAACCTTCGACATATTTCAAAGATTTCTAAGGTACTTTGAAGTTTTTTTAAACAACCCTGCTATAATTGTTCAAATTCTTTGATATTACAAAAATGAATTGAAAATTCATTGAAATCTTTTCAAACCTCCTCAAATATTTAAAATCTTTTAAAATCTTTTGAACTCTTTTGAAAATTCCTTGAAAATTTAAAAATACCCTAATATATATATATATATACAGGGTGGACACGCTGGGGCTTACATACATGGCGAATTGAATGCTACCCGAATTGCACAACAGCAGAGGAGAAGCCATTATACTGGGGTACTTTCATATTTCGCGCCTTTAAAGTTTCATTCGGATCGGCCATTCGGTCAAGTCCGTGCATCTTCGGATCAAGTTTATGATAGTTTCCATGGCTGCATTCGAAACTTCGAACGGATACAAGTGTCAAAACAATATAGGTTATGTTATATAGTAATTACAAATAATAAAAGTGTTTAATTAATAATGAAGTGAGACATGGGAACTGAGAAGT
>NC_046662.1:29301418-29307868 GCF_010883055.1 Belonocnema kinseyi | reverse complement strand
ACTTTAATTCGATAGCTTATCTAATCTACAAACAGTTAAATTTTTTATGTTTTAAAATTTTTCTGTTTCCTAAATTTCAGTCTGAAATAATTTCATTTAGAAATTGTCCAATTGAAAAACATACATTTAAGTTTTGAACGCATTCAATTTATTTATAATTATCAATTTTTTATAAATGAACTTCCAAGTTTACAATTCTAAATTTGAAGACTTGAATCCTATCGAGTTGAAAACTACTCTTATTGAATAGTTGAAAAATTTTGAAAATAAAATTTCGAAAGCTTTGAAGTTTTATTGATTCCATTTTCAAAACTCTAATTTACAAACTTTTCAATATTTAAAGTTTTGTAACTTTTCTCTTTTGTAAATTTCAATCTGAAGCTTTACCAAATTTGAAGAGATTTCAAAAGATTTTTAAGGAATTTAAATATTCAAGGATGTTTTAAAAGATGTCAAGGAATTTTTTATTTATTTTTATAATTTATAGAAATTTCAAAGAATTAACCAATTTTTAGAAGGTATATTTTTTAAAATTCTAAAGTAATTTTGAAATCCTAAAAAAAATCTTAGGCATTTCAAAAGATTTTAAAAGATTTGAGAAATTTTAAAGATTCCAAGGAATTTTCATTGATTACAGTAATTTAATATGATATTTTAAAGGATTTAAATTATTTCAGGGAATTATCCAATTTTCAAGGAATTTTCAAAAGCTTTAAAAGTTTCAAGAAATTTCAAAAGATTAAAAATATTTGTGAATTTTTTAAAAGAAGTCAAGTAATTTTCAATTTATTTTTATAATTTTAAGGAATTTCAAAGATTTTCAACCATTTTAGCAGAGTTATTTAAAAAGGTTCCAAAGAATTTTTAATCGGTTACAGTAATTTAATATGAGATTTTAAAGGATTTGAAATATTTCAGGGTATTTTTAAAATTGCAAGGAATTTTCAAGAGCTTTGAAAAATTTCAAGAGATTTTAAAGGATATAAAATATTTTAGGGTCATACGACATGTTTACGACATCGTAGAGACACCTTTACGACATGGACATAGGATATTGTAAAGTTGTCATAAAGATGTCGTAACATTGTCGTAACGACGTCGCCAAATTTTGTGCCCACTGGGTTTTTTAGTTGAAACTTTAACTATTTTGATTAAAAGTTAGTCAACTATTAATTCATCATAAACTAAATTAGAATTAAATAAATTTATTATTTCAATGTTTTAATTATGTTAATGATTTAATGGTTAAAAAAACTTATTGTCATCCGATTAAAATCAAATAATTTCGTATTTTTTAATTTAACCTAATCTAATTAAAATTTACCTACTCTTTACTACTGGAGCTATAATAATTCTAAATTTTACATAATTGAGTCATTAACAAAAAGATGTTTTTCACGTTTTAGTTATGATCCCATTGGGCACAAAATTTGCCGACTTCTTTACGACATTTTTACGACATCCTATGTCCATGTCGTTACAGTGTCTTTACGATATCTTAAAAGCATCGTCAGATCATACTAAATATTTACGACATCGTAAAGATGACTTAACGACATGGACATAGGATGTCGTAAAATTGTCGTAAAGATGTCGTAACGATGTCGAGAAGACGTCGCCAAATTTTGTGCCCACTGAAATATTATTTTTATAGTTTTTATATTTGCAAATTATAAAGCCTAATAATATTATGTTATGCATGCTAATAATTTTTATAATAATGTTATGTTCATATTTCATATTTTTAAATTATTTACAAGTATAAAATTAAATGTAATTTTAATAAATTTTTAATTGGTTTATTCAATGTTACAGGAATAATTATTTAAATTTTATCTTAAAATCTAACTTCTTTAAATAATATAAAAGATTATTAAATTAAGAGATAAATTGTGTAATCATTAAGTTTAATAATATTATAATATAAATTAAAATTTAACAATAAAAAATAAAATATCAAAGCACATTTAGATTGTATTTAAATTGTATAATATTAAGTAATATAAATATGTTATTCCCTCTCAGATTATGTAATTTAATATGGACTATTACTTTCATAAAAAGTTTAGTTTTGCCTTTTAAATATTTTTATTGCAGTTATATAATTTCTTATGGTGCTTCTTATATTGTAATATGAGTATTTAAATCTAATTTTCTGAATTATATATACAAATATTTTAATTTTTTAATCTTAGTTAGAAAGTTTATTAATAAATTAGATGTAGTGAAATGTTGTTTTACATTTCAATGAGAAAATAATTTAAACATTATTTCAATGTTTTAATGTATATAATTGTGTGATGCTTTTCATTTTGTTAAATGATTAATTATTTATCAATTGATTTTACCAAAACTTACATTTTATACTTATATGATGAATTTTCAACCAAATAGATTAATTTTCTACCAAAGGAGTCGAAGTTTCAACTAAAAATAAGGTAAATTTTATATTTTGAACCAAAGGTGAAATAGTACATTTCTTTAGTAAAAAAATTATGTTTTAATCTAAAAATGACGAATTTTCAACGAAATAGTCGAATTTTAAACTTAAAAATATAAATGTAGAAAAAAATTTCTACTGAATCTTAAAGAAAAAAGATGAATTTTCAACCCAATAGATGATTTATCAATTAAAGAGATGAAATCTTGAACAATTACATAGATTTGAAAGAAAATTATGAATTTTGTCTACAAAGAAATGCATTTTTAACAAATTGGTTGAGCTTCTGACCAAAAAGATAAATTTTTTACTAAAAAAGCTAAATCTTTAACAAAATGAATGAATTCGCAACCAAAAAGATCAATTTTCTACTCACAGAGACACATTTTCAATGAAAATTATAAATCTTTACCCAAAAAACTGAATTTTTATCTCAATAGTTCAAATTCTAACAAAAAAAGGTATAATTAGAGTCAAAGAGATTGATTTTCTATGAAGGAGTTAATTCTTCAAGAAAATACATAAATTTGCAACCAAAAAGATTAATTTTGAACCAAAATTATGAATTTTTCCCCCCAAAAAATTAATTTTTAACCAAATAGTTGAATTTCTAACTATAAAAAAGAATTTTCAATCAAAAAGATTAATTTTCTACCAAAAAAGACCAACTTTCAACCAAAAAAATGAATTTTCAACGAAGTAGTTGAATTTTCCACCAAATAAATACATTTTTCAACAAGAATATTAATGTTTCAAAAATTTTTTCAAACAAACAAGACAAATGGTTAACAAAATAAATTAAATTTTAACCAATAACACTATTTTTTAAAGAAAATGATGAATATTTCACCCAAGAAATTGAATTTTCAACTACTAAATGTCACTTTTCAACCAAATGTTGAATAATTAATTTGCATTAAAAAACAAAATAATGTTCAATCATACAAGAACGAGTTTTGAACAAAATATGGTAACCAAGAAGATTATTTTCTACCAAAAACACTATATTTAACAAAATAAAACAATGTTCTGCTAAAAAAGATAAATTTTAAACTAAAAATTGAACAGTTTATTTGAACCAACAAATCTAACTTTTAAACACACAATAAAATAGTTTTTATCTCTCAATATTTTTATTTTCATATATTTCTTAGAGTTTTGATATGTTTATATTTTGTTATTTTCTTCCTCATTTTCTTCTTCAAAATTGTAAATTTATTGTAAAATTTGGTTTAAAAATCGCGCGCTTTTCATTACTTCTGGTTCCGGTTTAATCGTAGCTAATCAAAACCAGCCCTATGCATCGCCCCCACTTTTCTGTTCTCTTTGCATCCGGAGGGGTATCGCAGTTCAAATAAATCTAACAGATGGTGCTCCGATCAGGTAAGACTGTTTTTTTTGCAACTTTTGCATACCCAGTTTTTAACTGAATAATGAATCTTCAACTCAAACAGTTAAACTTTCAACAACAACTAAATATGTTTTACTAAAATAAATCAATTGTCAATCAAAACGTAAATAATTAAGTTTCAAGTTAACAAAATCAATGTTGAATCAAAAAAGACAAATTTTTAACTAAAAAGACCATTCTTCAACCCAAAATTGAAGAATTAAATTCTCTGTCAAAGAATGAATGTTTAACAAAAAAATGAATTTTAAATTAAAATGATGAATCTTCAATTTAAAAAAAAATTTTCCATAAACGAGTTTATTTTTCAACTAAATAAATTTATGTGTAGCCTAAAAGATAAATTTTTAACTAAAATGATAAATATTTCGCTGGTAAATACTTAAATTCTCAACCAAAATGAAGAATTTTTAAAAAAGAAGAATAACTTTTAAAGAAAAATATCATTTCCTACCAAAAAAGTGGATTTTTTAACAATATACGCGAATTGTTCACGAAATAAATAAATTTTTAATTTAACAAAATGAATTTACATCCAAATTGTTGAATTTTGAACTAGAAAAGGTCCGTTTTTCACCCGAAATAGTTCAATTTTATACGGGAATATTAACATTTTTAGATAAAAAATTGATTTTCGACGAACTAGTTACATTTTTAGAAAGAGATCAATTTTCAATTAAAATGATAAATCTTCCAAAAAAATTAATTTTTAACAAAAGTGTTCAGCTTCTAACTGCAAGTAGTTGAATTTCCTAAAAAAAGGTAAATTCTTAACAAAAAATGTGAAAAAAAATTTATATTGTAATTTAGAAATATTTCTTTTTCGAAAGAATACTTTTACTCTAAAAGCTACTTGAAGCACTCTCTTTTTTTAAACTTCGGAAGAAGGGAACAGGCAGTTTTTAAACTCCTTTCTCCTGAATCTCAGTTTTTTTTTTTTTTAATTCCCCTTCTATGTCAAAAATTCCCTGTCACAAGGGAAATTTAATTTCTTTACTGAAAATTCCTGTCCTATAACAAAAACAATAACTATTTTCAATTATATGCTTTGCAACTGTAGACAAAGTAAATTAACTATTTTTTAATTTAATTTCCGGTCATTTCGTTGTTTTTTTCAATTATTTCCCAGTTTCCTGCTCAAGTCGCCATCCTAATTATAAACAAATTATATATGAATGTATATTTTTTAGAGAGTGAAAATGTATAGATGAATTGATAAAAGAGTATATTATAAGGCTAATGATTAATGATTAAATATTGTTATTATTATTATTATTATTATTATTATTATTATTATCAGTCAAGTAATATTATCGATCAATTTTTGAAATTTTTAACAATTACAGTTGTTTATAAATTTATTTAATTAAATAAATAAGCGAAATAAAGAATGGAAAAATATGAATAAAATTCACACTGTTTTCAGAGTACTCATCCTTATATTTAATTTTCCTAATATAAAATTACATGTTTTGATGCAATTTTGTAGCTAACTAGTTACAGCTGCTCTTATTGTTACTGAAAACGATGTTATTCCTTTTATATTCATAAAAAGTATGAAGTTTTTAATGAATTTTTATAATTTTGCTATACATAACAATGGAAAACAAGCTTACCTGATCGGAGCACCATCTATTGGATTTAGCTGAACTACGATACCCCTCCGGATGCTAAAATAAGAACTGCTACATACACATACATGGGCGATGCATAGGGCTGATCAAAATAGAGGGAAGCAGGGCTGAGCAGTGACGCGTCACTCGAGGTTTCTGACGTATTATACGTAAAAAATGTATTATACGTAAAAAAACATGTAAGAAACGTAGTAAACGTAGTAAAGATGGTGGACTCGGACAGAGCATAATACAATCTCACTTTTTTGAATTATGCTTATATGTACCGACTTACATTGTTGATGTTTATCAGAACTTCATTCGACATCAAAATATCACCAAGAATATCAAAACTGACACCACTCATTTTAGAATTATTATTTTAACTGCTTTCATATAATTGCATCAGGTTTTCTTCTAATACATTTATAATTATAACGCACTTTTTTCTGAAAAAAAGTTTAGAAATCAGCGAAAATCCTTCAATGATTTGTTTGTTTATTTTTAAGATATTTGCAGTTCGGATCGTTTGAAAATTTATCTCTGGCTTCTTAACCTTTCTTTAGCCGTATTCGATAATACGAGGTTACATCTCTGACAAAACGCAATATTTTTACCATTTTTTTTTAAAGGAAGGATAATTCTTCCCAACATGGATTCCTCGGTCTGCCGCTTCTATTCATTGTCGAAGTTGTAGAATAATAAATTTTTTTCATTCACTTTAAATTTCATGCATGCAACATAATATCGTATACCGCTATCGGCGCTATTTTAAAGTTATGGATACGTACGTAAATTACGTGAAAAACCTCATGTAATTTACCTAAGGTATATTACGTGCACAACCCTGGTGGGAAGTTGCTGCAGAACTCTAGAGTTCCTCGGGAAAGTTGTGTCACCACTTACTACGATTCTGATTGGTGCTGCGATAGCGGAATCGAATGTTTTGAAATTGGCGCGACTTGCAAGTCAACTTAAATATTCGGGCA
>NC_046662.1:29290943-29301318 GCF_010883055.1 Belonocnema kinseyi | reverse complement strand
TGTAGGTGTAATAATGAAGAATGTTTGAAAAGTGAAAAATCTTTTTTATACACGCTTTAAAAAAGTAATATTATTTAAGACAGTTTGGTAAAGGCTGTAAAATCTAATATATAGTAAGCAGAATGACAATGATAATAATTTAGATCTGTTCATTAAAAATTATTAAAATGTAAAAAATAATTTTTTTAATGACATGAATTTTTACAATATTAATTTATTCATTGGCTAAATTAAATTTTATACTACGAATTTTCAATTTTGACGAAAAAAGAATTAAAATAAGATAAAACATGGGGACAAATTTCTAATTGTATTGGTTGTGAATTCAAGTAAAGAAATTGATTTCTGAGCTTACGGCCTTTTTTTAAATACCCTTTGATTAAATTATTTCGAATAAAAATAAATTTAATTCAACCATAGAAAAGATCAAAATAATGATAACATTAAAGTAATATTTTTCAAAATGCAGTTGAGAAAGCAGAAATAAAATAAGTATTTTTATGAGGTTGAAAAAACTCTTTTTTCAATAGTTGTGTGTAATGTTTTTTAGTCCTAAAACCTTTTCTTTTCAAATAAGTCTTTATTTCAGAACAATAGACAAAAAGTAAGAGCGAATTTATGATACAACTAAAATGTAAAAATCACATGAATAAAGTAGAAAAGTTTTCAATGCTGATTTGTCGGAATTATGTTTTAATTAAACTTTTTAAATCATACAATAATTATCACAGAGAATGTGATAATTATGATGTCATAATCGGTCGGTAACGTCGAAATCTATAAGGCCATACCAGTTGGTGGACTGCACAGCATTGATTACATAGGAGTTTGACTAAAATTTTTTTTGCAGACGAAAGTAAATAAAAAATTGTGATATGGCTTTGCTTCTCACATAGAAAAGCCATTTCTTGAATAATTTTTAACAATTGGGGAAGTGTGCGATTTGGACAATACATAAAGAAAATATATAATGTACTGTGATTGAGGTTAGGTTGAATTGTTATGACAGCTGGCGGTCAAAATTTTTAAATTTTGGTAGTTCGTTAAAGTGTGTTTTTCAAAGATGTCAAGAAATTATTTTTGCACTTTGAGCAAACAAGAATGATCAAAGACTGTGAGCCTTTTCAGAAATCCGATAAGACTTCTTGAAAATCCTTAAACTTGTCCGACTCTTTTCTAAATTCCTTCAAATTCTTTTCGATCATTTCAAATCTTTCGAACTATCTCGAAATTGATTACAAATTATTTTAATCACGTGAAATCTTTAAAATATTCTTAAATTCCTTCAAATCTCTTGAGAATCCTTAAAATCATTGAAGTTTAGCAAATAACTTAAAATCTTCTTTAAAAACTCTTAAATTAATTGCTTAACATTCTTTAAAGTCACTAAAACTTAGAGAAATATTTTCTAATTCTTTAAAAATAAACTTTAAAATCCCGTTAAGTCTCTAGTTATTCCTCAAAATCACTTAAACTCTTATAAATCCTGAAGTATTCTTGATAATTCTTAAACTCCTCCGAATTCTTTTTGAAATCCCTTCAACTTCTTTACAATCTTTTAAAATCATTCAAAGTTTCTCGAAACTGACTAAAATTAATTCAAATCTGTTAAAATCCTTTAAATTTTGATCAATTCCTTTAAATCTCTTAAAAATCCATAAAATCTTTGCATTTTATCAAATTCATTTAAAGCTTTTTAAATAACTCTTTTTTCAATGAATTATTATTAAATCCTTTAAAAAGAAACTTTAAGATTCCGCCAAGTCCCTCGTAATTCCTTGAAATCACTTGAATTCTTAAAAATCTCGTAAAATTTCTTGAAAATCCTTAAAATCCTCGGCGTTTTATTTAACTCCTTTCAACTTCTTTGAAATAATTTTAAATATTTTAAAATTGACTAAAATTAATTCAAATCGTTTAAATCCAAAATACTTAAAATTTTCTTAGGTTCCTTAAAATCTCTTAGAAAATCTTTAAATCAATAAATTTCTTTAAATACCTTGAAATCACTTAAAATTTATTACATCGTCTGTTTTAATAAATTTTCAATAAATTTTATGTTTTAAATTTTCAATAACTTTCTTTAAAATCACGTAAATTGTCGTAAAATCTTATAAAATTTCTTGTAAATCATTAAATCTTTTCATACTATTTTTGGATTATTTTAAAATCATTAGAGTCCCCCGATTTTTTTCGAACTCCCTTCAACTTCTTTGAAGTCATTTTTAAAATTTCGAAATTGAGTACAGTTAATTATATCTTATGAATTTTCTTAAATTCCTTAAAATATTTAAAAAAGTTACATCCCTTGAAATCTCTTCAAATTCATTAAGATCTTTTTGAAGAACTTTTCAATAACTCGCTTGACATTATTTAAAATCACCTAAACTGCTTTAAAATTTGACCAAATCGCTTTCAAATCCTTAAATCTTTTTGGATTCTTTAAAAAATCTGTAAAATTCCTTCAAAATCGTTCAATTTTTCTGCATTCTTTTAAAATCCCTTTAAAATTGTTTGAAATCGTTAAAATTTTTTCGAGAAATGCCAAGATCACTTAAAGTCTTTTAAAATCTTGTAATCTCTTTGATATAACCTTATTTGATATGAAACAATTTAAAATCACTTATTATCGAAAAAAATAATGACGTAAGTCGCCGGCAATTGAGGTTATAACCTCAATTACGGCAAATTATAATTTTTCATGATGAATTACCTAATTGCATATTTTCCAAATTGCCAACATAATGAAATAAATGGCTTTTTTTCTTAAAATAAAAGCTATATCACGATTCTTTACTTAATTTCGCCGCCATGACACTTAGCGGGCATTTAAAAATTTCGGTCATATTTTTGGTAAAATGTACACTATCGTATCTAATCTTAATGTAAAAGTGAATGAAAATGATGTGCCAGGTGCTGAATTATTGCATAAAATGGTGGGAAAAACTACCATTTGTCAGTTAAAAACGTGGTTGACATGCAGAAAACAATGTACTAAAGGAAAAAAGCAGCAACTTATTGACCGGTATGTGGAATGCAGGTTATGTTCATACTACGTATAGTGCAAGGTTTCAACAGTGAAAAAATAGTGTTTTGCATAAAAGTGAAATAATTTTAATAATTAGAAAATATAAAAAAGGTTGATAAAGCATTTTTAAAGAAATGCAGTTGAAAAAGGAATTGATATCTATCATTATAAGTGGGTTGTCAGTTTTGAAATTCACCTAGCTTTCAAATGACTGAAATAAATGCAAATGCGATTTTTTTAGTTTGAACATTTTTCTCTGAAAATTCGTACAATAAAAGAAATATCAATAGAAAATGATGAAAAAATATTTTGTAATAAATACGTGAAACTGAAAGAAGTGAAAATATTTTTTTTTATTAATGTTTTTATATAGTACTTTTTAAATCAGGTCGACCGCTTGAAGGGAAAGGTACGAATTTTTTGTAACAGACGAGAAATATGTCAGTAAATTCATTTTTTGACTAGGAATTTTACAAATTTTGAGGAAAAAAATACATCTAATCACTTAAAATATTACGAATGTCGTATCACACGATAATTTACAATAAGCTCAATTTAGAATTTTTATAAATGTTCATTATTATTATATAATATATAATATATAATATTATACAATAATTTATTTTTAAGCGCGAATTTGCAATGTAAAGAATTTTAAAATGCAGGTTTGGAAGACTTGAAAGAATTAATAATCCACAGGGTTTGAATTTGAACATTTTTGATAAAAAACGTATTGAGTTGAACAACTGTAAATAGATGTAAATAATCTCATGACTTTTTTTTAATAAACTGCAGTTCGAGTATAAATAATCGAAAAATACTTCCTTTCGAAGGACGATTTTAATCTCATGCTCGAAATTAAAGAAGGTGCATGCAGTAGATTTTAATTTTCAATATTGAAGTGTTTCAATGAGAGAACGTTAGTATTTAAAAAATTTAAACATCTGATTGAACCTTCATAAACTATTTGTAATGAAAATAAGTTAAAATTGATAGAATGCAATGAGCAAATGTAAGTATCCTTGTTTACATCCTTCATGCTTGAAAAATACTCGTCTCTGCGCGCACATAACCTCACCCACATATCACGTTTACTGCATTTTGCGCAATTTTTAATATGATTTTTAAGTGAACCATCGGGAATGTCACCCTTTTGATATATTAAACAGGGTTTTGGAAATGTAATAAAATAATAAATACATTCCAAGTAGGACTTGGACCGACTGTCACTTTTGCACTTTCCAAAACAGCACCTCGTGTGCACACCAATCTTTTTTCTTTTTAATGGATTTTCTCCTGGTCTATTAGACATTTCTTTTTTGAGAAGTTTTTTAACTTCCAATTGTTCGAAATAGTTTTTTTCGTCAATGTTTACTATTCCCACATAAGTTTCATTCAAAATTGACCGAATAACAATTGGACACTTATTATTTGTACACAAAATTTTAGTAATTTTAAGAGATATGTCGAAGTTTTAAAAAGATTCAAAATTAATGACTAGCTTGGAATTATTTCAAGTAATTTAAACGAAGTGTCTTAAGGGCATATGATACTTCGTCGTGTGGTCAATCAGGTACAGTTCCGACGGCTTTTTTTCTACAAAAACGAAATTTTTTAAAAACTGAATTCGGAGATGCTATACAATATCATAACGGACGCCCCCGGACTCTTTTTTCAGGGATAATAACAAAAAAATGTTATTGTGTTAATTACCAAATTTTATGCATGTGTATTATTTTGTGGTTAGGGTGATTTTAAGCCCTCTGTCATTCCGATAATGTAGGTCTCTATCGTACCGATTCTGTCGGTAAGCACTCTAAAATAATTATTGTGTAATAAACTATCTTACCAGCCTAGCTAATAATGTAGATAGATAAATTTTTGAATTTCAATGTTAAATTTTTCGCCACTGGCAAATTATTTATGAAATAAACTTTTTTGATTGCCTGCAAAAAAGGTTAGTTCCGGGAGATTAGTTACTATGTTTATTTGCAAGTCCAAAGTTTTCGGCCAAAAATATTGTGTAGTTTGGAAGTAACGCACAGGAGAATTGTAACATACATAACCTACAAATATACACACGTTGTTAGCAATATCAAAAAATTAAAAAAAGAAAAAACACACAAATAAAATGTGCGGGGACGTCCGTTAGCATGTTCGCTATCATTTCCCAAATTTTTTAGACAAAATATTGATTATTCTAGAAAAAAAGCCGTCGGAAACTAAAACTGGTAAAATCGATACTAATTCCTAAGCGCTATGCAAATTAATCAGATTTTGCTAAATTAAAACTTTTTCGAATTAAACCAAAAAAAAAAGTGTGTGGGGACGTCCGTTAACATGGCCGCTATCATTTCCCAAATTTTTAAGACAAAATATTGATTATTAAAGAAAAAAAGCCAGAGGAACCTAAAACTGGTAAAATCGACAATTTTGTATGCATCACATGCCCTTAATCGATTTTCCTATAACAGTTCGCCCTAGTCTTACGCGTCAAACTCAAACTGCGCGGTCAAACTAACAAAATGGTGGAATTAAGGACTTGCGTTACTTAAACGAAACAGGGCCTTCAAGTGGCTAGACCATGTATTTGTTAGATCATGACTTGGAACATCTAAACCCGCGCATGCGCAGTATATTAAATGACCTTTATTTTGTCTGTTTTTGTGGTTTTTGTCGTCTGCAGCAGAAAAGAGCCGATAAAAGTTTGGCTGTCAAAACGGTTGAAAACAGTTGTGATGCTTGTGATAAAAGTTTATGATTACTGTTGATTATCTGTGATGGAACACTGTTGCTTTTCAACGTACTACAAATACGTATAAATCAACAGCTGATCTAACCAAAGAATTAAAGTAAACATAAAATGTGCTCAATATAATAAAAAAAAGAGGTTAAAATGCGGGTAATCATGAATGTTGCGAAGCTTCTTGTTAGTTATCTGTACGAGTACGCCCGTGGTTTATCATTCACGATAACTGCCATACTCGTACTTTCCTACTGCCTCCATCCTGGACGATTCGCCTCTCATTACAGTTTCATTGAAGCGAAAAATATCTACACGGAAATGGAGAAGGCCTACTCGCCTCGTGAAAATTCGTGCGCGATTGTCGTCACCGGAAGACAAGCATCGGAACTACTTTACCCGGAAGTGAATCCCCGTGAAGATCCGGTTGTGATGGCCAGACGATTGGGGATTCTGCCTGGAGGCCAATGGAAACCAGTGAACTGTCATCCCCTCTTCAATATAGCGATCATTCTGCCTTATCGAAATCGACAGACGCAACTCTCCATTTTCATGAATTTCATACATCCGTTTCTGCAGTCGCAGAACTTGGATTACCGGATATTTGTGATCGAACAGAGTCCCATGCGGGAATTTAACAGGGCGAAACTGTTCAATGTTGGATATGCGGAAGCCACCAAGGTCAATGATTTTCATTGCTTCATCTTCCAGGATATTGATCTCATTCCGCAAAATCCGGACAATATTTACGCGTGCACGAAAATGCCGCGACATATGAGTTCGAGTGTGAACACTTTTAGGTACAATCTCCCGTATACGGGATTATTTGGTGGGGCGATTGCTTTGACTAGGAAGCAGTTTGAGAGAGCTAATGGGTTTTCGAATGTTTTCTACGGTTGGGGTGGAGAAGATGATGACTTTTATGGAAGACTGCAGAGTAGAGGTCTTAAGGTTTGTTGACATTATTATAACGGGACTAGTTCGATACACATTTTGAATGTACATTCAAATATTTCAATGATTTTTAAAATATTTCAAAAATTTCGCTAAAGTTTCAAATATTTAGCAAAGATTTTGCAGACTTGAAAGATATTCCAAAGATTTGTCAAAGATTTAATAAACTTCACAAATATCTTAAAAATATTTCGCAAAGATTTTACAACGATTAAAAATATTTAAAATATTTAGAAAAGATTTTAGATCGATTTAAAGTATTTCACAAAGGATTAACGCTTTTCCAAAGATTTGAATAATTTTACAAATATTACCAAATATTTCAAATATCTCACAAAGATTTTATTACAAATATTTCCGGATTGATGAAACATTTTTTATAAAGACTTTAGTTATTTCACCAAGATTTAAGTTTTAATTAATGCGCAATATATGTGCAATAATTAGCAAAAATTCCGGATAGATTTAAAAGATTACACAAAGGCTTAATGCGTTTTCAAAGATTTCAATAATTTCACAAATATTACTATATATTTTAAAAATATTTCCCCAAGATTTCACAAAGATTTTGGGAAGATTTATATTTATATTTCATATAAATTTCAAATATTTCGCCAAAGTTTCAAATATTTAGCAAAGATTTTAGACTTTAAAGATATTCCAATGTTTTGACAACGATTTAATTAACTTCACAAATATCTTAAAAATATTTCGCAAAGATTTCCAAAGATTTTGCAACGATTAAAAATATTCCTCAAATATTTAAAAAATTTAGAAAAGATTTTAGATCGATTTAAAGAATTTCACAAAGGATTAACGCTTTTCCAAAGATTTGAATAATTTTACAAATATTACCAAATATTAAAAAAATATTTCAAATATCTCGCAAAGATTTTATTGCAAATACTTCCGGATTGATGAAACCTTTTTTACAAAGACTTTAGTTATTTCACAAAGATTCCAATAATATCAAAAATATTTCAAAGATTTCAATAATTTCCGAAAGACTTAAGCTTAAATTAATGCGCAATATTTGCGCATTAATTAGCCAAAATTCCGGATAGATTTAAAAGATTACACAAAGACTTAATACTTTTTCAAAGATTTCAATAATTTAATAAATATTACTATATATTTTAAAAATATTTCCCCAAGATTTCACAAAGATTTTGGGAAGATTTATATTTATATTTCATATAAATTTCAAATATTTCGCCAAAGTTTCAAATATTTAGCAAAGATTTTACAGACTTTAAAGATATTCCAATGATTTGACAACGATTTAATTAACTTCACAAATATCTTAAAAATATTTCGCAAAGATTTCCAATCATTTTGCAAAGATTAAAAATATTCCTAAAAAATATTTAAAAAATTTAGAAAAGATTTTAGATCGATTTAAAGAATTTCATAAAGGATTAACGCTTTTCCAAAGATTTCAATAATTTTACAAATATTACCAAATATTAAAAAAATATTTCAAATATCTCGCAAAGATTTTATTGCAAATACTTCCGGATTGATTAAACATTTTTTACAACGACTTTAGTTATTTCACAAAGATTCCAATAATATCACAAATATTTCAAAGATTTCAATAATTTTCGAAAGACTTAAGTTTTAATTAATGCGCAATATTTGCGCATTAATTAGCAAACATTCCGGATAGATTTAAAGATTACACAAAGGCTCAATGCTTTTTCAAAGATTTCAATAATTTCACACATATTACTATATATTTTAAAAATATTTCCCAAAGATTTCACAAAGATTTTGGGAAGATTTATATTTATATTTCATATAAATTTCGAATATTTCGCCAAAGTTTCAAATATTTAGCAAAGATTTTACAGACTTGAAAGATATTTCAAAGATTTGACAAAGATTTAATTAACTTCACAAATAATTTTAAAATATTTAGAAAAGATTTTAGATTGATTTAAAGTATTTCACAAAAGATTAACGCTTTTCCAAAGATTTGAATAATTTTACAAATATTTCAAATATTGCGCAAAGATTTTATTACAAATATTTCCGGGTTGATTAAACATTTTTTACAAAGACTTTAGTTAATTCACAAAGATTTGAATAATATCACAAATATTTTGAAGATTTCAATAATTTCCCAAAGATTTAAGTTTAAATTAATGCGCAAATATCAAATATTTCACAAAAATTTCATGAAGATTTCAATAATTTCACAAGAAATACCAAATAATTTTGTAATATTTTTAAATATTACAAGTTTTTCGCGAAAATTAAGAAAAAATTCAAAAACATTTCACAAAGATTTCAAATCTTTCACACATATTTCGGAAGGATTTAAAATATTTAAGAAAGTTTTTATAAATATTTTAGGATAGATTAAATTTTTAAAAAAATACTTCAGTTATTTCACAACAATTTCAATAATATCACAAATATTATCAAAGGTTGCACAAAGACTAATGATTTTTCAAAAATTTAAATAATTTCAAAAATATCTTGAAAATATTTCGCAAAGATTTCCAAAATTTTTAGAAAGATTTCACAAAGACTTTAATAATTTTCCAAAGATTTAAATAATTTCACAAATATTACCAAATATTTGGCAAAAGTTTTCAAACATTTCACAAAGGTTCAAAATATTTTAAATATTTCGTAAAGATTTTGAATATTTAAGAGATTTTACAAAGAACAGTAAGTTCACAAATATTACCAAATATCTTTAAAATATTTCAAAGATTTCGAAAGATTCGAAACATTAAAATTTTTAACAAAAATTTGACAAATATTATCAAATACCTTAAAAATATTTTTAAAATTTCAAATAATTAGCAATGATTTTTGATAGATTTAAAAGATTTCACAAATATCTTAAAAATATTTCGTAAAGATTTCCAAAAATTTGAGAAAGATTTCATAAAAACTTTAATGATTTTTCAGAGATTTAAATAATTTCACAAATATTACCGAATATCTTAAAAATATTTCCAAATAGATTTTTAAAAACTTCAAACTTCAAATATTTACGAAAGATTTTAAATAGATTTAAAGAATTTCACAAAGCTTTCAGTACTTTCACAAATTTCCTAAATACCTTACAAATATTTAAAACATTTCCAAAGATTTTAGTAAGATTTAAGATATTTAACAAAGATTTCGGATAGTTTTAAAAGATTTCAAATATTTCGCAAAGGTGTTCAAAGATTTAAAATATTTATAATATTTAGCAAAAATTTTGGAAGGATTCAAAAGATTTCACAAAGTCTTCAATGATTTTCCAAAAAATGTAAATAATTTCACAAATATCTTGAAAAATAGGTCCCGAATATTTCCAAAAATTGTAGAAAGATTTCAAAAAAACCTAAATCATTTTTCAAAGATTTAAATAATTTCACAAATATTACCAAATATTTGGCAAAGGTTTCCATAAATTTGAGAAAGATTTCACAAAAACTTGAATGATTTTTCAAAGATTTAAATAATTTTACAAATGTTACTAAATATATTAAAAATATTTGAAACATTCCTATATCTTAAAAATATTCTAAAAACATTTTCAAATAGATTTAACCCTTAAACGGCCAAAACGCCACTACCGGGACACTGCTTTTCAACGGCCAATAACTAAGACTATTCGACACTAGAAAAAATTGAGACACATATAT
>NC_046662.1:29273106-29290843 GCF_010883055.1 Belonocnema kinseyi | reverse complement strand
ATGGTTCACAAAAAAAAATAGGCACGAAAAATCACGTTTTTTTTTGTTTAAACTGCATTTTGGGATAATAAGAAAATTTTTTGAGGAATTTCATTGGCACCGCCGGAAAGAGGAGATCTTAAGCAATAAAAATATGTGTGTCTCAATTTTTTCTAGTGTCGAATAGTCTTAGTTATTGGCCATTGAAAAGCAGTGTACCGGTAGTGGCGTTTTGGCCATTTAAGGGTTAAAAAACTTAAAATCATTTCAGATATTTCACAAAAATTTCAATAATATCACAAATAGTACCAAATTTTTCACAAAGGTTTCCAAACATTTCACAAAGATTTAAAACATTTCCAATATTTAGCAAATATTTTAGATAGATTTAAAGAATTTCACAAAGACTTGAATGATTTTCTAAAAACGTAAATAATTTCACAAATATCTTGAAAATATTTCAGAAGGTTTTTAAAAATGTAACAAAAGATTTAAAATATTTCAAAAATATTTAAAATATTTCGCAAGGATTTCTAAAAAATGTTAAAAGATTTCACAAAAACTTGAATGATTTTTCAAAGATTTAAATAATTTCACAAATATTACCAAATATCTTAAAAGTATTCTAAATATTTTTATATCTTAAAAATATTCTAAAAATATTTTCAGATAGATTAGAAAAACTTCAGAAGACTTCAGTTATTTCACAAAGATTTCAATAATATCACAAATATTACCACATATTTCAAATATTTCGCAAAGATTTTGGAAATATTCCAAATATTTCACAAAGATTTTTAAAGATTTTATGACAAATATTTTCAGATAGATTGTAAAAATTTAAAAATACTAAAGTTATTTCACTAAGTTTTCAATATTATCACAAATATTTTAAAAATATTTCTCAAAGATTTTCAATATTTCACAAAGATTAAAATAATTTAATAAACATTACCAAATGTACTAAATGTATTAAAAATATTTCGCCAAGATTTTTGAAATATTACCATATATCTTAAAAATATTTCACAAAGATTTCTGAAGAATTTATTTCCCAAAGTTTTCCAAAGTTTAAAAATATTTCACGAAGAATTTATGCTTTCTCAAAGATTTCAATAAATTCACAAATGTTATCAAATGTTTAAAAAAAACTATTTCCCAAAGATTTCACAAAAAAAATTTAGGTAGATTAAAAATATTTTACAAAGACTTGAATGATTTATATTTATATTCAACTTCAAAAATATCTTAAAAATATTTCGCAAAGATCTCAAATATTTAAAATATTTAGAAAAGATTTTGGATTGATTAAAAATATTTCACAAATTTGAATAATTTTACAAATATTTCAAATGTTTCACAAAGATTTAATCAATTTCACAAATATTACCAAATAACTTTATAATATTTTTAAATATTACAAATGTTTCGCGAAAATTAAGAAAAAATTCAGAAACATTTCACAAAGATTTCAAATAATTCGGAAAGATTTCCAAAATTTTTAGAAATATTTTACAAAGACTTTAATAATTTTCCAAATATTTTAAATATTTCGCAAAGATTTTGAATATTTAAGAGATTTTACAAAGAACAGTAAGTTCACAAATATTACTAAATATCTTAAAAAAATTCCAAAGATTTCCAAAGATTCGAAACATTAAAATTTGTAGCAAATATTTAACAAACATTACCAAATATCTTGAAAATATTTCAAATATTTCACAAAGATTTTATGACAAATATTTCAAAAATATTTACAGATAGATTGAAAAAAGTTCAAAAGACTTCAGTTATTTCACAAAGGTTTCAATAATATTACAAATATTACAAAATATTTCGCAAAGGTTTCCAAACATTTCACAAAGATTAAAAATATTTAACAAAGATTTTAGATGGATTTAAAGAATTGCACAAAGACTTAAATGACTTTCCAAACATTTTATAACGATTTCAATACTTTTGCAAATATTACTAAATGCCTTAAAAATATTTGTAATATTTTGCAAAGATTTCCAAAAATTTTAGAAAGATTTCACAAAAAATGTCATGTTTTTTCAAATATTTGAATAATTTGAAAAATATGTGGCAAAGGTTTCGAAACATTTCACAAAGATTAAAAATATTTCAAAAATTTAGCAGAGATTTTAGATTGATTTAAAGAATTTCATATAAATTAAAAATATTTCGCGAAAGATTTCACAAATATTACCAAATATCTTAAAAAAATATTTGAAATATTTCTAAATCTTCAAAATATTCTCAAAATAATTTCAGATGATTAAAAAGCTTCAAAAGATTTCAGTTATTTCACAAAGATCAAATATTTGGTTGAAAATTAATTTTTTAAATGAAAATTGAAGTACTCTATATTCGGTTATAAATGTATATTCTTCATTTGAAAATTCGTTTGTTTTTTAGTAAAAAATTAAATTTTTGAACAGAAAATGAAACTACTTAAAATTAAAATAATTCAATTTAGAAAGATTTTTATAAAAAAAGTTTGCATCTTTCAATTCTATTTTTAAAAGATAATAAAGAATTAATACTTATTTAATTTAAATATTTATTAAAATTTTTTGAATTGGAGTAGGAACTCTTTTGTGTTTTACATTTTTATTGAGTTGAAGTCGGCCAAACTTGGTATTTTTAATATTTTTCGATTCGAGTTGGGAACGAGGAAATTTTGGTTTTGAATATTTCGATGAATTGAAAGAATAATTTTTTTTATTTTAAACATTTTTATTAAGTTGAAAAGGAGAACATTTTTGTTTTAATTTTTTAAATTAGAAGATGCCATTTTTATTTTTAACATTTTCATTAAATTTGAGTGAAGAACTTTTTTATTCCCAATTTTTTTTAATTGGAAGAGGAAAATTTTATATTAAAAAAATTTTACATTCGGAAGGGACTGAGTAAAGGTTCTTTTTCTGATTTAAAAGTGACCATTTTTTCTTTTCAGCATTTTAATTCAAAATTAATTAAAAATTTTAAATGACCTTTAGAAGCTTTTTTAGAAGTTTGACAGGCTTCAGAAGAATAAAAAACATTTCCTAAGAAAATTTCAAATGATTCTTTATTTTAATAAACTAATCTTAAGACAATATTCGAGAAGATTTTAAAGACTTACAGCATTTTCAAAAATAAATGTGGAAGGTTTAGGAAAATTTCTTTAATTTAGCAAAATAAAAAAAATGTGAAAAAATTTAAAACAGCATGTAGATGTTTTAAGATTTTAAAATAAAATTTCGAAGCATTTTAATTATTTTTAAACCATTTAAAATAAATATAATTTAACTTTTATAAATGGTCTTGGAAACGGAAATTTTTAATTTTAAATAAATTCCAAAAGTGAACAGGGAATTTTTTAAAAGAATTTATTCTGATTCTAAGTTGAAACGGAATATTGTTGAAGAAAAAATCATGAATGGGAACATGGAATTTTGCAGAAAAATTCTAATTTTTAGCTGAAACGAAGAATTTATGGAAAGTATTAACCCTCAAAGTGCATACATGGTAAAAAAACGGTAAAGTGCATCGTGGGTGGGCAACACCCTAGCGTATTTAATCGTGTATTGTTTAACCCCTATTGAATACTTTGTCACAATAAAATTATCCGATATAGTTTAAGGTATCTTTTATAAGGCAGAGTTGATTTAATAGCTATTTATTTATTTATTTATTTTAAGTTTGTTTAAAAAATTATTGAAAAAAGTGAAAATATGGGTATTTTTACTTAGAAATTCATAACTCACGCAATTTTAATTATTTTAAACTGAAAATTTATGACTATACTTTTGAAATAGTGTCCTTTCATAAAAGATATTTATTTGCACAGTTGAAAAGTCAATTTTATGATAAAATGATTAATACAATTTTTTGCTTTTAATTCGATTTATTATTGTAAAAATCGAGGAACGTTGATATCTCATACTATAAAGATGCAAGAAATTGAAAAAAAGAGACATATATAACTGTATTTTAACAATTATATTTTATTAAACACATCCACAGTCTGCTCTCGCATGACGTGCTGCCGCAAGTTATAAGCCAACTACAAAGAAAAAAAGTATGAAATAATCGAGAAAAAAATTATTTCACTTCACATGATATACTTACGTTAGAAAGTAAACAAAAATCAATAAAATTTCAACAACAAATTTGCTTCAAAATTACTTTTTCAGTCACTAAGTGCACACTGGGTGTTAGACACCCCACGATTTTTTTACCTGCACTTTCAGCAGCATGCGAAATGACTTTACTTAGATTTAGTGTCTTCAACTAAAGCTAGATGGCGACACTTTCTCAATTTTTTCGAATGAAGTATGGTTTATAAGAGTTGGAAAAATTGCTTGGGGCCACTGACACCCACAATGTATTTTAAGGGTTGAAATTCCGGATTTGAACAAGGAAATTTCAATGTTTAATTAATTTTGAGTTGAAACTGGAATTTATCCAGAAAAATAAAAATTCTGAATGTAAAAGTGAATTTTTTATACAAAATTATAATTCTGGATTGAAACGAGGTATTTTTGAAAAATTTAAATTATAAATTGAAACAAGGAATTTAACAAAAAAAAAGTAATTCTTACAATTGGTTGAAATAGAGAATTTTCGAGAAAAATTAAAATTGGGGATTTAAGCAGGGAATTTTCAATTTTAATCACTTCTGAGCTGGAATTATAATTTAAAATTTCTTAAAATGGTACAATTTTGAAAAAATATTTAATTCGTTGATTGATTCTTTAATTCAGAGCATTGAAAATGATAACGTCGATTTAAATTTTTGGAACTAAATCTGAATCTTTGAACTCTAAAAATAATAAAAGTTTAAAGTTTCAATTTGGCAGCTTAACTGTATTTAATTAAATAATTCGCGGTTGAAAATTGTTATTAACTTTGATTTTTTACGTCTAAATTATTGTTTATTTGAATACAAAATTTGTTAACGAAACAACTTCTAAACTTTAATTTTAATTTCCAAATTTTTAAATTCAAGAGTTTCACTTTGAGTGCTCTCATTCGCAGTTTAGTTTTTATTACTTCGAATCAGCCTTATGCATTGTCCGTGTATGTGTATGCGGTAGTTGTTATTTTAGGTATCGTAGTTCAAATAAATCCAATAGATGGCGCTCCGAACAGGTAAGCCTGTCTTTGCATTGTTATGTATAGCTAAAATACTAGAATTAATTAAAAACTTGTTACTTTTTATAAATATAAAAGGAAGAACAAAGTTTTCAGTAACAATAAGAGCAGCTATAATTAGTGATCCAAGCAATTCATGAACACATGTAATTTAATATTAGGATAATTGAATAGAAAGATGAGTATTTAAAAAACAATTTGAATTGTGTTCATATTTTTCTATTGTTTATTTTTCTAATATAATTAATTAATTCTGTAAACAATTGTAATTGTTGCAAATTTCAATAATTGATTGGTAAGATTACTAATAACACAGGCCGACAAATTGTAATGCCAGACACCAGACCTAATATTTCCGAAGGATTTTGATGCGCTGAATCCGAATCCGAGCTCAAAATTGCTCCTGTACGTCAGATTTTCAAGATATCCTAACCTAAAAGTGCAAAAACGCGCTTTTCAGCTGTTTTTGAGGTATGTAACCGAACAAGAAAAATGTCTACCACAAATTTAATATGGAATTTGAAAGTACTAATCTTCCCTTTTCAAACCTATTTGGATTTATTAGGATATCTTTATTTTTTACCAAAATATTGTAATTTAAAATTTTGTATTTTAACGTTTTCACCCATTAACGCTGAGGTGTTCAGATTTATACAACGCTTTCTCTATTGCTGACGGTACGATATTTTTTCTTCAAAATATTATCTCAGGGGTTTTCGAGGGTGCCCTTTCTATTGCCGGTATCTGTTTTTTGTTATAACTCCAGAAAATCCAATATGGCGACCACAATTTAGGGCTTTAAAAAAGAAAAAAAGATCCCGTACAAAATACCAGCAAAAAAGCGTGCAGTCGTTTGGAACCAAACTTCGCACATTAATAAGACAAAAGAATACGGACTGCGCGGAATGCTACTGCGCACTCTGTGTGCATTCTAATGTTCACATTCGCTGTATGTGCGCGCCGTTCTACGGCGCAGACAGTCTTCGATCCCTAGCTGGCTCACTGAGCTGGCGACGCTTTTATGACGTGTTATGCGCAGGTGATGAAATTCTTTTCTTTGCTACAAATTTTTCCGTGTTAGAGATCACGTTTGAGTGGCGGGATAACGCTTGGATGCGTAGGTAATAAAATTCTTTTTGTATTTGAAATCTGTCTAGCGGTTACATTTCGTGTCGATCGTGATTTTTGTATATAGTGAGTTTTAGATTTCTCACGCTACTGCTAATTATAAGAAAAAAAATGAGTTCAAGACCTCCTTGCGCTAGGAAAGTTAATACGTTTTGTCACGTTTGTGGAAAGTATGAAACGGACAAATACCGTCGATCAATTAATGACTCGATAAAAACGTCATACTTCAACTGTTGTGGGACTTCAATGAAAAACTTGGATAAACTATGGGTACCAACCTCAATTTGTCATGCTTGTAGATTAAATTTGCAAAATTGGGAAGATGAATGTACCAAGACGCAGACTGTTATTAAACAACCTGTTTGGCGTGAGCGCAACGATCATGATACTGATTGTTACTTTTGCTTATGCAAAACAGGAGGTTTTTCTAAAAAGTATTTAGAGAAGATCGTTTACCCTGATGTAAAAAGTGTTACACCAGCCAAGATTGGTATTAGAAATCACTCTGAAAACAAAAGTGACCGATCAACTCACGAATCAATGCGACTAAACTTATTGTTCCCAGAGTCAGGTGGGTTAGTATGCTTGTAGCTTGTAAGGGGTGGTTTTTACCCCTAGGAAACGGCTTCCGTAGAAATAAAAAGACACGGGTTCCATATTTTTTTATTGTTTTATCAATGTGCAAAGTTTTGTTCCAAATGACTGTACGCATTTTTGTTGGTATTTTGTGCGGGATCCTTTGTTCTTTTTCAAAGCCCTAAATTGTGGCCGCCATATTGGATCTTCTAGGGGTTATAACAAAATCTGACACCGGCAGTAGAAAGGGCACCCTCGAAAACCCCTGAGATGATATTTTGAAAAAATATTGTACCGTCAGCAATAGAGAATGCGTTGTATCAATCTGAACACCTCAGCGTTAATGCGTTAAAACGCTAAAATAAAAAATTTCAAATTACAATATTTTGGTGAAAAATAAAGATATCCTAATAAATCCAAGTAGGTTTGAAATGGGAAGATTAGCACTTTCAAATTCCATATTAGCTTTGTGGTAGACATTTTTCTTGTACAGTCACATAACCTCAAAAACAGCTAAAAAACGCGTTTTTTGTACTTTTAGGTTAGGATACCTTGAAAACCTGATGTACAGGAGCAATTTTGAGTTCGGATTCGGATTCAGCGCATCAAAATCCTTCGGAAATGTTTGGTCTGCCTTCTGGCTTTTGACTTTTGTTAAATTTTGTCGGCCTGTGTAACAATAGTAATAATAATATTTAAACATGAATAATTAGCCTTACAATATACTTTTTTATTAATTAATCTATACAATTCAGCTTTCTAAAAATATATATATCTATATATAATTTATTTATAATCAGACTAGCGGCTTTAACGGGTAACCGGGAAAACCCCGGAATTGAATTAGAAAACCAGGAATTTACTTCTGATCGTAGCAAAATTCAAGTTCTCAATATTTTAGTAATTTTTGTCAGTTTCGAAAAGTAATTTTTACTTTATGTACGGTTGCAGGGAGTATGAGTGAAAATAATTATCGTTTTTATTTTAGGACAGGGAGTTTCGGTAAAGTATTATAATTTCCCTTGGGACAAGGAATTTTTGCCATGGGACGGGAATTTTTTTTATAGAACTTAAAGTTAGATTTAGAAGAAAGCAGTTTGAAAAATGCCTGTTCCAAGTCAAAATTCGTCACAATTTAAAAGTTACTTTTCCCGAAGTTTAAAAAAAGAGGTTGCTTCAAGTAATTTTTAGAGTAGAAGTAGTATTCCGAAAAAGAAATATTTCTAAATTATAATATAATTTTTTTCACAATTTTCTTTAAGAATTTACCTTTTTTCTTGAAAATGCAACTACTTTTTTCTGCAACAACAATTTTTCTCTTTTGTTGAAAATTAATTTGATTGTTGGACGATTCATCATATTAAATGAAAATTCACATCTTTTTAAAAATATAACTATTTTTTTAAAAATCAATTTTTTGATTAAAAATTTCACTATTTCAGTAGAAAATATAACTATTTGGGGTGGAAAATTAACCTTTTATAGTGCAAAGTTCAACATTTTGAATGTAAATTTGTCTTTTTAAATTGAAAATTCATTTATTTACCGTCTTTGCACTCTCTTTTTCTATAATTTCGGAAGAAGGAACTTTTAAATTGTGACGAATTTTGACTTGCAACAAAAATTCCTTGTCCGAAGGGACATTTGATTTCTTTACCAACTCCCTTTTATAAAATAAAAACAATAATTATTTTCACTTACATGCCCTGCAACTGTAGATCAAATAAAAATTATACAATTCCCGGTATTTTCCAATTTTTCTCTCGGTCTTTCTCGGTTTCCCGCTCATGTCTCCACCTTGATTATAAATAAATAATGTATATTTTTTAGAGAGCGGGAATGTCCAGATGAATTAATAAAAAAGTGTATTATAAGGCGAATTATCAATGTTTGAAATTTGCAAAAGTACAGTTGTGTATAAAATTAATTAATTATATTAGAAAAATAAACAATAGAAAAATATGAAAACAATTCAAATTGTTTTTTAAATACTCATCTTTCTATTCAATTTTCATGATATTAAGTTACATGTTTTCATGAATTTTTTGGATTACTAATTACAGCTGCTCTTATTGTTACTAAAAACTTAGTTTTTCCCTCTTTATTCATAAAAAGTATCAAGTTTTTAATGAATTTTTGTGTTTTTCCTATACACAACAACGCGAAGTCAGGCCTACCTGATCGGAGCGCCATCTATTGGATTTATTTGAACTACAATACCCCTCCGGATGCTAACAGAAAGAGTGGGGGCGATGCATAGGGCTGCTTCGAAAGGAACAATTTTCAGATTTAGTGTCCGATTTTTTAAATATTATTGACGAAATTTTGATTTTTAGTTTTCTCTGAATTGGAAGAGGAACATTTTTTTGATTTTTAAAATTTGTAGAGACTTGAAAAAAGGGGGGAATTTGTTTTCAATTTTTTTTCTGAATTGTTCTGGTAGTTTAAAAAAATAATTATTTCTTCCCAGGTCACTAGATTTGGACCGGATGTAGCTCAATACTACATGCTTAATCACAAAAAGGAGTCACCAAGCACCGCGCGCTTCTCAAATCTTGAAAATGGAGTTCGAAGGTTTGATACCGATGGTATCAATAATCTCGAATACAAAGTTTTAGATCACCAGCTACGACCTCTATATTCTTGGATATTAGCCGATGTTTAAAATCAGTTTCGAAATTTTGTAAACTGAACTTCACACAATTTTATCAATAATTATTAGGGTGGTACAAAAAAAAATACTTTTTTTCCAATCGTTAAAACGCTGATTTAGAAAATCAAAACAACATTACTGAGGATTTAATTGAAAAAAAACATGATTATTATTGAAAAAATTTGAAAGCTTACAAAAAGTTTATTTATTTTATTTAAAAAATTGGTAATAATCAACAGTAAGAAAAAAATAAATTAATAAAACTTTTTTTTTTAAATATTTTTTTTGTATGTTTAAAACTGTTTTCTTGAAAAATAAAGTTTTTTTTTATTTCTTGAAATCACAGAATATATTTTTTAAATGAATATTTTAATCATTTATTATTGCAAAAATCGAAAAGCGTTTGAACTTAAACATTTTTTTTTGGACCACCCTAGTATTAATTATTTATAATAATTATTAAATTATTTGTATTTAGCGATGGGCAGTGCTTAAGATAAGTATTTTATAGATAGATTTTTTATGCAATTTAAAAATTACTCTTATACATATCAATATTATAAGATAAAAATTTATATGTATTTGTAATGCATTGATCAAAAGCGCGCTTTATATTTTATTTCTGGTCTATTAATTGTTACATTATTCCATTTTTCTTAATAAATTTTTTTTATTTATTAATTTTTCAAATACTTTAAAACTCACTTTATTTAAATTTTTTAAGTTGCCTCATAAAATCCTTTTTTTTCAGATTTTTCCCTATTTTTGTAAGTTCAAAAAATATCTTTACATAAAATTTACATTTCGAACATTTTAATTATCTTGTACAATACAGGAAATTTTCAGGAAAACTTTTTTTCTTTTAATTTCCAAAACTGTAAAAAAAGAATCACCTGGAAAAATTTGGGTCAATATTTTTAATTTTCGAAGACTTCAAGAGACAAATTCGAATAATTTAAAAAGGTATTTAGACGTTTTGAAAACGTTCCAAAGATAATTAAATATTTAAAAAGATTGAAAAAGATTTCATATTTTTGCCTAAAATTTCTATAAATAATTTAGAAAATTTTAAATAAAATTGTTTAAACTTTGCAAGAATAGAAAATTTTTAGAAAAAATTCGAGTAATTTTAAGAAATACTCAGGACTTGCGAACAAAATATTAGGAGCTATTTAAGAATTTTAAACGTTTTCAAAAGAATAAAAAAAAATATCTTGAGAATCCTGGGAAGATATAAGATGTTTTAATTTTAAGATATTTTAAAAAACTATTCTAAACATTGTTAAAAATTTCAAAGTTGCAAAAAAAAAATCTGGAAGATTTTAGGGCAATTTTTTAAAATATTGACAGTTTTTTTCAAAAATTTAAACAGAAAACTTGAATCATTTTGAAAAATACACCAAAGTTTTTACAAATAATGTAAAATTTAAAAAGATTTCCAACAATTTAAATAAGCTTCTAAATTTTTAAAGCTTTCGAATAAAAATGTTGCAGCTTGATAAGGATTTTGAAAGGTTTCAAAAGATTTTGAAAGTTTTTAAAGATCCCTGGAAAAATTTAAGATGATTTTTGATTTTGAAAAATTAATTTTCAGCGGTTATTTAAAAAGATTTCCAAGAATGAGAATCTGAAAGATTTTTTAGCAATTTTTTCAATTTCGAATTTTTTTATTAAGGGGAAATTAGGTATTTAGAAATGTCGAAAGAATTTTAAAAATAATTGAAAAAATTCGAATTAAAATTTTAAAGCTTTTTAAGGCTTTTGTAACGTTTCTAAATATTTTGAAAATATTTCTTAAGATTCCTGAGAAAATGTTTAATGATTTCTTTTAAATATGAATTTTAAGAGAGAATTGAATAAGATTTCAGAACTATTTAAGAGATTTCAGAAATATTAAGAAGTTTTTAAAGAACTTTGAACAGTTTCAATAGGATAATAAAAATGTCTTAAGGTTCCTGGAAACTTTTTTTATTATTTTCTATTTTGAAAAATTATTAACAAAGAATTTAAAGCATTTCAAAAGATTTACAAAATCATCAGAAAGGAATCTGGAAGATTTTAGGACCATTTTTTTTTTAACTTTGACATATATATTTGTTTAGCTTTCGAATGCAAATTTGTCCAGCTTTTCAAGAATTTTGAAAGGGTCTAAAGATTTGGAAATATTTGTTTTCTAAATACCTAGAAAAATTCATAATTTTTTATTTTGAAAAATTAATTTTTACCGATTATTTAAAAATGGTTTTAAAGATTTCTAAAAATTTTCAAAACTTTCAAAAAAAAATCTGAAAGATTTTAGAAACGTTTTAAAAAATTTCAAAACATTTTTAAGAAATTAAGGGAAAATTCGAATAATTTTCAAAGATATTTCGAAAGAATTTTGAAAATAATAAAAAATATTTAGTATATATAATATAATAAATAATATTAATATACTTATTATTTATTTATTATATTTATAATAAATATTTCAAAATTTTTTACCAGCTTGTAGATTTTTGTATATTTCCCATTAAAATTTTGAAACTTTTTAATGATTTTTTATTTTGAAATATGAAAAAGAATCTAGAAGATTTTAGGGCAATTTTTTTCTATCTTGACAGATTTTTTAATAATTTAAACGGAAAATTCGAAACATTTTCAAAAGTTATAAATTGTTCAGCTTTTTAAGGATTTTCAAATGTTTCTGAAGATTTTTTTTTCAAGATTCCTAAAAAAATGTATGGTAATTTTTTATTTGAAAAATTATCTTTCACTGATTATTAAATTTTTTTAATGTAGCGAAATATTTGCAGAATCTCAAAAAAATAATCTGAAAGATTTTAGAACAATGTTTGTAATTTTGAGATATTTTCCAAAAATTAAGGGAAAATTCCAATAATTTTCAAAGATATTTAAAAGTTTCGAAAGAATTTTAAAAATAATATAAAATTTACAAATATTTCAAAAAATTTAACAGCTTGTAGATTTTTGAGTTATTCGAATTAAAATTTTGAAATTCTTGAATGATTTTGTAAAGTTTCGAAATATTTTGAAAATATTTCTTAATTTTGAAGGAAACTCTTAAAACTTTCCAAGATTATAAAATTCTTAGAAAAAATTCGAGTAATTTTAAGAGATATTTAATAGTTGTGAATAAAATATATAGCAGCTATTTAAAAATGTTGAATGGTTTTAGGAGAATAAAAAAAATTTATTAAAAAAAATTAATTCTAAACGATTATTTAAAAAATTTTAAAACATTTGAAAAGGTTTTCAAAATTGCCAGAAAAGAATCTGGAAGATTTTACGGCAATTTTGAGAGATTTTTCAAAAATTTTAATGGAAAATTTGAATCGTTTTGAAAAATTATCAATCATTTTTAATAATTTAAAATCTAAAAAGGTATCC
This sequence comes from Belonocnema kinseyi, assembly GCF_010883055.1. Classification (NCBI taxonomy): domain Eukaryota; kingdom Metazoa; phylum Arthropoda; class Insecta; order Hymenoptera; family Cynipidae; genus Belonocnema; species Belonocnema kinseyi. Next base: position 29,277,975 of record NC_046662.1, on the reverse strand, counting down.
AAAATTTCGAATCAGCTTTTAGAGTTTTTAATTTTCGAAATAAAAATTTTGTAACTTGTTGAGAATTTTGAAAGGTTTCTTAAGGTTTTGAAATATATATTGTTTAATTTCTTAAAAAATTCAAGATGATTTTTTATTTTGAAAACTTAATATTCAGCGATTATTTAAAAAAAAATTTTGTAATTTTAAAAGATTTCCAAAGTTGTCAAAAAAGAATCTGAAAGATTTGAAAGCAATTTTTTTAATTTCGAGAAATTTTCCAAAAATTAAGGGAAAATTCGAATGCAGTTTAAAAAAATTTATTTTTTAAAAACCTTACAGAAAATTGGATTAGTTTTTTAAATTTCAAAAATAATTTCAAATTCAAAAAGATTTCAAAATATGTAAATCATCTTGTAGATATTTGAAACTTTCGAATAAAATGTTTGCAGCTTCTTAAGGATTATCAATGGTTTCTGAAGATTTTGAAATTTTTTTTCCAGATTTGTGAAAAAATGTGTGATTTTTTATTTTGAAAAATTATCTTCAGTGATTATTAAAAATTTCTCGAAAATATTTTTAAAGATTTCCAAAATTGTCAAAAAATAATATGAAAGATTTTGGAGCCATTTTTTTAATTTTGAGAAATTAAGTGAAAATTGGAATCATTTTCAAAGATGTTCAGAAGTTTGGAAAGAATTTTAAAAATAATTTGAAATTTAAAAAGATTTCAAAATGTTTGAGACTTGTCAATTTTTTAAGATTTCAAATAAAAATTTTTTAAGCTTTTTAAGGATTTAAAAAAGTTTCTTAATATTTTGAAAATGTTTTTAAAGATTCCTGGTAACAATTTAAATAATCTTTCATTTAAAAATGTATATTTAAGTGATTATTTCAAAAGATTTCCAAAATTGTCAAAAAAGAATCAGGAAGGTTTGAGGGCAATTTTTTTAATTTTAGAAAAATTAAAAAAAAATAGACGAAAAATTCGAACCATATGAAAAAGAATCTTTGATGTTTCGAAATTTTTTAAAAAATAATTAAAATTTTTAAATCAACATGTAGATTTTCAAAGATATCGACATGAAATTCTTAAGTATTTTGAAGATTTCTAAAGGTTTTAATATACTAAATAAATTTTCTGAAGATTCCTGACAAAAAGTTAAATTTTTTTTCATGTTCGTGACTTAATTTAAAAATATTTAAAATGATTTCCAAAATTGTATATAGACAATGAAGGTTTTCAGGGTTTTTATTTATTTTTTTAAATTTCTGAAAATTTTAGGAATATTTCGATCCAGTTTCAAAGATATTTTTGACTAATAAAAGTTTTGAAGAGAATAAAATTTTTTGATTTCTAAATATATTTTAAACTGTCTCGAAATTTCCCTAAAAATTTGTAATATCCTGCAAAATAAAAAAAAATCCAGATACTTATTTCAAATAAATACAAATACAAGTAAACAAATAATATGTCAAAATAAATAGTTATTAAACATTATTTTTCCCCTCAAATTATAATTTGGTTGATTTTGTTCTTTTTTGACTGATAAATCTTTTTTCGTAGAAAATTGAACAATTTAGTTGAAAATTCGTTTTTTTTTGGGTTGCATTCAACTTTTTTTATTAAAAAATATTTTATGAGGCGCCATAATATTCAAACGCTTCTAGAAAAGACATTTAATGCCTCTTTATTTAGTAAGATAATTTAAATATTTGAAAAATTGCAAAATTTGCAAAATTTGCAAAGTTTGCTTTTGATCTTGAATGAAAATACTGGCCCATCACTGAATAGGAGATTATTTATTAGTGATTACCAAACCGTCTAGAAAAATACAATTTTTTTTTATCTATATGTAGGTTTCGATTTAAGGCGTTGATCTCACAGACTACAAATATTCTTGCGCATTTAATAATTAATAAGAACCCGTTATATATTTTTAATTTATTTTAATATAAAATGGGAAGTTAATAAAAAATAGTTCTTGAACAATTCTCATTAGAAAAAAACTTTTATTATGTAAACAATTATTTTTATAATATTTTTGATCGAGTGTAGTCAATAATTTTTTTCCTTTCAATTTTAACGGTCAGACGTCATTAAAAAGGACTTTTTAAGAATTTTGAAAGGTATATAAAGATTTGGAAATATTTGTTTTCTAAATGTCTGGAAAAATTCAAGATGATTTTTTACTTTAATAAATTAATATTCAGAGATTATTTAAAAAGGTTTTTAAACATTTTAAAAGATTTCCAAAATTTTTAATAAAGATTTATTGAAGATTCACTATTTTAATTTAAAGTTCAATTTTTTGTTTGAAAACTTATTTAAATATAATGTGTTTACTAATTTTGTTTTGGTTGAAAATATTAATTCTTTTAAACAAAAATTTCAATATTCAATATTATGTTTGAAAGTTACCTATTTCAATTGAAAATTCCGGTATTTTATTAAAAATTGGTATTTTTTGGTAAAATCAGTTTTGTTCTGGATATTTTTTCTTATTTCTAAACACCACTAACCACAATTTATCGGTGTATTGTCATCTAAAACCGAGTTAACTTTCCTGTCCCCTCTATAATCGTATATCAGTCGTAAATATTTTAATGGATGCATTGAACAAATCAAACTTTCGCGCCCTTTATGAGGACTTCTGGTTCCGGACTGATCGCGACGCGCAGTGACAAGGCTGGACAATCCAGTCTACAGTGGATAATCTAGCCTACAGTAGATAATCATTAATTGAAAATACTAATATTGATAAAATAATCATTTTAATTTCATTAATATTTAAGGCACTAATAATGTTTGTAATTTCAAATTATTTTTCTTTTTTTGTGTGATCTTATTTAATGATTATCCACTGTAGGCAGGTTCCCCCTTTGATGGAAAATTGCAACAACTCAATCCAAAGATGGATAACTTCGAATAAAATAAACAATATGTAAATTTTAGATTTACTACAAACTGAGAAAAAATAACACTGAATGAATTATTTAATATATTATTCATTTAATAAATGGGAATATTTATTTTAAGAAATAAAAGTCATTTATAATTTTACAAGACAGCTAATTTCTTAGCTTACCCAGTGGGCACAACATTTGGTAACGTCTTTACGACATCGTTACGACATCTTCACGACAACTTTACGACACTCTATGTCTATGTCGTTTCGGTATCTTTGCGATATCGTAAAGACATCATCAAATCATACGACTTATTTACGATTTCGTAAAGACACCTTAACGACATGGACATAGGATGTCGTAAAGTTGTCGTAACGATGCCGTAAAGACGTCAACAAATTTTGTGCCCAAGGGGTGGTAAATCGACTGGCTAAAATATTTTCAATTAGGGGAGACTTAATTACCCAGTGGACACAAAGTTTGGTGACGTCTTTACGACATCGTTACGATATCTTTACGACATCTTTACGGAATCCTATGTCCATGTCGCTTCGGTCTCTTTGCGATATCGTAAAGACATCGTCAGATCATACGACTTATTTACGATATCGTAAAGACACCTTAACGACACGGACATAGAATGTCGTAAAGATGTCGTATCGGTGTCGTAAAGACGTCGCTAAATTTTGTGCCCACTGGGTGATTCAATGATATGTTTTTTCTGTATCTTACATCATTTCCTGACTGATTTTAATAAATATAAACAAATAAAACAGCATTAGGGGAAACCTCCTTACAGAGGATAATTATTAATTAAGAACACAAATCAAAGAAAAATATTAATTTTAATTTATGAACATGTATAGTGTCTTATCTATTAATTGTATTAAATTATTTTGCATATAGTATTTTTAATTATTGGTTATCCACTGTAAGGAGGTTCCCCCAGCATTTAGAAACAAGAATTTTGCATTTTTAGAAAGAATTTTATTATACAACAGGATTTTTTAAACAGTTATGCATGTTATTTAAAAAAAATAGTAATACGTAGAAAAAATGTAAAATGCACTGTAATTTATTGAGTGAGTACGTTTTTGTATGTTTACAATACAAATATCATAAGTGTGAGTGTTGTGAAAATAAAATACTTCGATTTATATCAAAGAACCTGATTTTTTATTTTGTTTCCATAGAATAATAGGCTTGACATCCCAAAATGATTTTAAAATAGGGAAAATAGGATGATATTGGGCGCTCTTTTCAGGGAACACTGTAATTTTAAACTAAAAAAAATCATTAATTTTCAACACCAAAAAAAGAATTTTCGACAAAAATGGTGAATATTACAGCAAAAATATATTTTTTGGAATAATTTAAAAAATGCATCAATTTCCCACTAAATAGTTAAATTTGTAACTAAAAAAAAATCGATTTTAACCCTTCGAGTACACTCTGGGTCATATTCACCCTGTCACCGACTTGACCAAAAAGAGAGCTCAGGCGTTCGGAAAAATTGCAGCACCGTAGCCTTATAAGTATTCGCCGTGAGCCGCCGATTGGAGGTGATAGACGAAACGATGCCAGCGCGCGGGGTGGCGAGTAATGAGTTTAGCGGGCGTTTGTTTTGATTACATTTTATATGCAAAGAAATAAGTGGATAGCTGCTGTAAAGAGGAAAAACATAACTTCGATTTCAAGCGTCTTTGTATCTCTGAAAATTTATTTAAAAACAAAAATTAAAAATGTACCAGTTTGTCAAAAATTGGTTTTCTAAATTGCCAAGTTTTTTTAGTAAATCGGCTACTAAATTTTAAATTGCAAATTTTACATCAAAATTTTATTATTTTACTTAAAAATGAAAGATTTTCAAAGTCAAAGCAATTAAAATAGCGAAGTTGAAAGTTCTTATCTCTTTGGCATTTTGATGAATCAAGGCTTTCTATTTAAAAATATCCAGTTTTAAACATTTGAGTTATATTT
>NC_046662.1:29266512-29273006 GCF_010883055.1 Belonocnema kinseyi | reverse complement strand
CAGGAGGTAGACAAGGAAAGGAACGTCGGGTTGTTGAAAGAAGGAAAGCTAAAGGCGACCGGAGCTGCAAGAAAGCTTACCGACCCAGAAAAAGTAGAATGATAGGAACGAGTTCGAGGCGGGGCTGCGGAGAGCGTACCGTCCTCTGAAAATAGTAAAGAGTGCGGGCGGAGCTGCCGTGAGCTTACCGACCCTGAAAAGAGAGAGAGAGAGGACAGAGTTTGGCGGAGCTGCGGGGAGCGTACCGACCGGAATGGAAGTTGGAGTGAGAGAGAGAGAGAGAGAGGATAAGGATATGGATGGCGGAAAGCCGGAGGATAACGAGGAAAGAGCTCGAGAGAGCGAGAGAGGAGTCGAAGGAAAACAACTGTGAATTAATTTTCGATTGCGATTGCACTCTTTAATCTCAAAAAGGTGGCTTACAAGAGTATTGCCGAAGGCGACCAGGGGACTCAGGTTACCCAACTGGTTGCCCGATTAAGAGTGCGTACTTTCGCTTGTACGCACCCCATTTTATTCGCATCGGCCGAGAGGTGGTCTGGCCGTCGATTGGCCCGGTCCTCTCGGCCACTCACGTCGCGGATGGAGGGGCGAAGCGGCTGCCCCGTTCATCCCGTAACAGACCGTAACAAATCTATTATAACAACCGTAACAAATACCGTAACAAATTTATTATTTTGTCGAAGATGACTCTATTTTGTTAAAAAATCATCTTTTTGGTTCAAATTTAACTACTTAGTGGATACTTTGTTAATTTCGTTTAAAATTCTTTTTTTTTAAGATTGATCTCTTTGGTTGAAGATTTAACTATTTCATTCAATAAATCGTTTTGTTTTTGTTTGAAATTAATTTTTTTAAATGAAAATGTATGTACTGATCTCAAAGCAAAATATATTTCAGACTTCACACTAGGGTGTCCCAAAACAACCTACTGTTTTTGTTAATCACGAGCCTCTAAGTTTGTTCCATTTAGGAGCGTTCTAATATTACGTGACGCTATTTTTAGAAATTTTTAACCATTTTTAAAAAATATGAAAATAAAATTTTTAGTTCGAAATTAATCTTTTTCGTTAAAAATTCTACTATTTGATTAAAAATTTAATTATTTTGTTGTAAATGTAACCAATTTGTTAGAAAGCCATCTTTTTAGTTTAAACTTTAACTATTTAGTTGAAACTGGTTATACTTTCTAAGTATGTTTAAAAAATTTATTTTTTATTTAATTTAATTTTTGGAAGATTCACCTCTTATTAACAATGAACTATTTTGGGTAAAAAAATGTTTTACTTTTTCGTGAAATTTATTTTTTTTTATAAGAAAATTAAACGACTTTAGTTTTGGTTGAAAATGTATTTTTTATAGATAAAGCCTCAAGCATCATGCTGATAATAATTAATATTTTTTGGTCCCAAATTTAACTACATGGTTGAAAATGGTTACTTTTATAAATTCGTTTAAAAAAATAAAAAATAAATCTATATTCTGGTGATAAAAAAATATATTGTTTCAGACTTCACACTTAAGTGTCTAAGAAAACTTACTGTTTTTGTTATTAGCAGCTCATAAACTTGTTAAATTTTCCTCATACTTAGTGATTCTATTCTTAATGATTTTTGTCAATTTGAAGAAAAATTATTTAAAAAGATTTTTTTAAATTGAACATTTAAATGAATTAATTTATATTTATTATTTTTAGTTCGGGATTTATCTTTCTTAGTTAAAAATTCTATTACCTGATTCAAAATTAATTTATTTTGTCGAAAATGTCACTATTTTGTTGAAAAGTCATCTTTTTAGTTTAAATTTAACTAATTAGTTGAAAGCGGATACTTTGTTAATTTCGTTCAAAATTCAAATCTTTTTTTAAAGATTGATCGCTTTGGTTGACCATTTCACTATTTTGTTGAAAAATAATTTTATTTTTGCTTAAAAATTAATTTTTTAGATGCAAATTTAACGAATTAAATTTTGGTTAAAACTGTATCTTTTTTAGTTTAAAATGCATGCATCATGTTCATCATTTATCGTTTTTGAACCAAAATGTAACTTCACGGTTTCAAGTGGTTACTTTTTCAACTTCGTTTAAATAAGTAAAAAAAATCTATATTCTAGTGATGTCAAAGAAAAATTTATTTCAAATTTAACACTAGAGTGTTTAAAAAAACCTGTTTTTTTATCAGCAGCCCCTAAATTTGTTTGATTTGAGAGGGGCCTCATATTACATGAACCTATTTTTAGTGATTTTTGACGATTTTTAAAAAAGATGATAAAAAAAGTTTTAAAAAATAATAAATAATTTAATTTAAGTAATTGTCATTTTTTATTTTTAGTTCACAATTCATCTTGTTCAGTTAAAAATCTACTACTCGATTTGAAATTTAATTATTTTGCCATACCTGCAACTATTTTGTTTAAAAAATCATCTTTTTTGTTTAAAATTTAATTACGCAGTTGAAAGTGGATACTTTGTTATTTTCGTTTAAATTTCCTTTTTTTTTGTTGAAGATTTATCTTTTTTGTTGCCCTATTTAACTATTTTTTTTAAAACCCATTTTATTTTTGGTTGACAATTAATTTTTTCAAATAAAAATTTAATTACTTCAGCTTTGGTTATAGACCAAAGGGTACTTTTCGTCATGTTCATAGGGTACTTTTTTCGCGCTCAGAGGGTGAAAAATGAAGGATAAATTCCGAAGATTTCAGAGAAATTCAAGTTACATTCAAAACAATTCAAATCAATTAGATAAATGCTAACAAATCAAAAAAATTAATTGCTTCCCGTTAAACTGGAATTAATTTAGAGGAATTCAAGTTAAAAGAGAACGTTTAGATAAAATTCATACAAATTCAAGGTAAAACAAAAAAAAATCAAATCAAATGAATTAAAACAATTTGAAGATTTGAAAAAACTTAATTGAATTCAGTAACTTTGAAATAAGATTGCAAAAATTCAAAGGAATTCAAATAATTTTATGAAGTGCCTAAGAATTCAAGAAGAGGTTAATAAACTTCAGTATCAATTAAATAAAAACTTTTGAAAATTAAAAAGAAATTCACTGAATTAAGAAGAATTAAGTGAAGTTATGATGATTTAAGTAAATTTAAAAATTAAAGACAATTCCAAAGAATTTAAACGAATTCAGGGTAAGTTCAAAAAAATTCAAATAGCTTAAAATCTTTGAAACCCTAATGAATTGTAAAAAATGTTGAAAATCGAAAAATTCCATTGGGTAGAATAAAATTTGAGTAAACTCAAAGAAATTTGAGGGAAATATGAAGAATGGGATAAAATTCATTAAAAAAGCAAGCTGAATTAAAAAAGCAATCGAGTAAATTAAAAACAATTGAAAAAAAATGGAAAAATTAATTGAATTGTGTAGAATTGATTTAATATAAAGTAATTCGAAAGAATTTAAAAAGATTTAGGATAAATTAATAAGAAATCAGGGCCAATTCCAAATAAATTGAAAAAAAATTGTAATATCTCTTTAAATCTTCGAAACCCTACGAAATCCAGAGTCTTGTGAAACATTCTTTTAAATCCATAAAAAATTAAAATCCATCAAAATTATTAAAACCCTTGGAAATCTCTTCAAATTGGTTTTAAAAAATTGTATTCCCTAAAATATTTTGAATCCATTGATATTTTTTTAAATCTCTTCAAACTTTTTAGATCCCTTGCAAACGCCTGAGAATCTTTTAAAATAACCTCAAGTATTTCAAATCCTTTTAAATTAAGCTAAATTACTGAAAATAATATAAAAAATTGTAATCTTTTGAAATAAAATAAATTATTTAAAATCCTTCAAATTCCTTTGCAATTTTTTAAAGCCAAATTGAAAATGCCAAGAAATTAAAAAAAAAAATACGTTAAAATATTTCAAATCCTTTTATTACGTTATTAATTGATCCTCAGGATCAATTCAGGGTGAATTAAAAATCTTTTCGAATCTTTAAATAATATTAAAAAATGATTAAGAATTTAATTTGACTAATTTTAATTTTGATTTTTCAATTTTTTTTGGAACTCAACTTGATTAAAAATGTAATTATTTTGTCGAAAATGCAACTATTTTATTACAAAAATCGTCCTTTTTGGTTCAAATTTAGCTACTTAGTTGAACGAGAATACTTTGTTAACTTTGTTTAAATTTTCTTTTTTTATGTTGATGATTGATTTCTTTGGTTGACTATTTTTTGAAAAATCGTTTGATTTTTTATTGTAAATTAATTAAACATTAACAAAATTGAACTACGTGATTGAAAGTGGTTACCTTGTTAACTTCCCTTAACATTTTTTTTTTTTTTATAAGATTGTTCTCTTTGGTGGACAATTTAACTATTTTGTTGAAAAAATCGTTTCATTTTTTCTTGTAAATTAATTTTTTTTTTAACTGAAAATTTAATTTTTGTTTAAACTATCCTTTTTGTAAAAAATACTTTTTTTCTTCGGTTGAGAATTAAGTTTTTTCCCTTTCAACATTATTATTCCATTTTTAGTTGAAATTTCATATTTTAAATAAAAAATTAATATTTTTTGGTTGCAAATTCATGTGTTTTGGTGAAAATTCGTCCTTTTCAATATAAAAATTCTTGTACAAAAATTCATCCTTTTTGTATAAAATCGACATTGTTTGGTTGAAAATTAAACTATTGTGGTTGAGTATTCAACTATTTTGTTGAAAAGTCATATTTTTGTGAAACTAAACTGTTTTATATTTATGACAAAAATGTTTTGAAATATTAAGTAAAACAAGTTTCCATGAGAATTTTCTTTTTTTAAGACTCATAATTTTAGTTGAACATTCAACTATTTGGTCGTAAATGAACCTTTTTGTAAGAAATTTATATATTTCAGAATTGCAAACTCAAAGTTTTTTTTTAAATTTTGTCTTTTTGGTCAAAAATTCAGCAATGTTGTAGAAAATTACATTATTTCATTGAAAATTAACTTTTTTGATAAAAATTCATACTTTTTCCTGAAATTTCATTCTTTCAAATTCAAATATGTGTTAGAAATTAAACTATTCATTTAAAAAATGATCTGTTTTGTTTAAAAAAATTTATTTGTTGAAAATTAATCCATTTCAGATGAAAATTCATCTCTTTGGTTGACAATTAAACATTTCTGTTAAAAATAAATTTCATTTTTGTTAAACATTAAATTTTTTAACTGTATAAAAATAAACTTTTCATTTTGGTTTGAAAATTGATCTTTTTTGTTAAAAATTCAACTATAATTGGTAGAAAATCCATATTTTTTTTATTAAAAATTTAAGCACTTTCTTAATTTTTTATTTTGAGTGCTACATTTTTCATTTTTTTCTTTCATGAGTTTTAATTTTGCAATTAAAATTAAAATAGTTAAATTTCGAATATTATTATTCACAACTTAGACCGCCATTTTCAACAACGAATCTGTACTTCATTAAAAACTGAAAAGAAATTTAGCCGCCAAAAGTGTAATATTGAAACTTTTTTATACTCAAACCCTTTATATTTTAAATTATTTTCATTAGAGTATAAAAAAGTTTCAATATCACACTTTTGGCGACTAAATTTCTTTTCAGTTTTTAATGAAGTACAGATTCGTTGTTGAAAATGGCGGAGAATTTGTTGTTTGCCTGTAGAAAAATGTACTTATTTATTTAAATGTTGAATTGTAGTTTTTTAAAAAGAATATCATTTTTAAATTTTTGAAGTTTCGACTTTTAAACATTCAATTGTCAAATTTTCAAATTTTAGTAACTTTTTGTTTGAAATTATTTAATTTTAAGGATTTTAATTAGAAATAATAGAAATTTAATTCCTTTAAATTTAAAACTTCCAATTTCAATTCCTCCGAATTTTAAATGATTCAATCATCAAAACTCGAATCTAGAAATATTTGATTTTTAAAGTTGTGAAATTGTCCTATTGTTAAAATTTTAATCTGAAATCATTTCGAGTTTTTTAAATTAAAAAAATTGTTCAATTCTGACCGTTAAAAATTGATGCTCAACTTAACTGAGAATTCATCTCTTTTTTCTTGAAAATAATTTTTAAGCCGAAATATAAAGTATTCCATTTTTGGTTCAGCCCTTCGATTACACACCATTTTTTCGAACATCTCCTACACGCTGGGTCAAAAAGACCCTGTTCACTTTTTGATTGTCTATAACTTCACAATTACTAAACTTTTTTACTTACAAAAATTTAGAGGTATACTTTCAAGTATGTTAAAGTAATTATAAGTATCATAAGTATATTTTAAACCTTGAACATTCGTAAAAAATAGCTCAAAGTGTGCCTAAATATTAAAAAATAGGCCTAATTTGTACCTTAAAAAAAGGTATTTATTTCGCATACTGATGACTCGGCACGCTACATAAACTGTCTAAAACTGTAGTCCGGTCGCTGTGAGCCGCGCTCGTGTCGCCACCTAGCGGATTTGAAAGTTAATATCGGGCGTGTGTATTTACATGAGACTACATGGGCAATAATACAAAAATATG
>NC_046662.1:29265134-29266412 GCF_010883055.1 Belonocnema kinseyi | reverse complement strand
TCCTGGGTGCGGCGTCGGGTTGTTGAGTCTTCAAAATAGGACAGTCCCGATGAAAATGCCTGCCCGGGCAGTAGTGACACTGCGGGGGCGGGCGTGGCGCTGGCAGGGGCGGCTGGCTTGATGGTTGCCACAGCGGTTCTGGCGGCTGTGGGCTTCTTCGATGTCTCGTCGGCCTCGTCAGACTCCGCTTGTAGAGCCCTCTCCACCAGGTCCTCGAACGATGTGATGGTGGCTGCTCTCAGGACCTTCCTGATGCTCGGCTTCAAGGACTCGAGCAGTAGACCGATGACTTGGTCTTCGCTGGTGGTTAGCAGCATGCGCAGGGCCAGCAGGTACTTTTTCTGGAGGAAGACACCAACAGCCTCTTTCTCCTCTTGCTTGTTCGCATATAGCTTTATATGCAGCTTGTTCAGCGCTGATACTCCGGCGAAGTGCTGCGTGATGAGCGTCCGGAATTTGGCCCATGGAAGTGAGAGCCCACGGTACACCTCGTACCATTTTGCTGCTCGGTCAGTGAGGCACTTGGTCACCATCCGTGACCAAAGAAGTGGTTCGATGGCTGCTTCTGCGAAATATCTTTCGCACTGGTTGAGGAACGTCTCCGGATCCTCGTGATCCAGTCCAGCGAACATTGGAACTGGAACGTCGGGCGTCCTCAAGGCCCGGATGATAGATCGCCACTCGGTGGCGGTAGGTGATGTCGCTGGCACGGCCATGTTTGCCAGTTCTGGTGGCTGAACTGGCTCTCTCCTGGCTGACGGTGGCGTAGGGACCCTCGGTATAAAGACTGGGTCGGGTTGGCTGCTGGGGCCTGCTACTGGCTCCGTGTCTTCTGTTGGTTCTTGGAAAAGAACACTCGATGAACCTCTGGTGATTCTTGGCAGCGATCTGCTTCTACCCCTCATGGCTGACGGGGCTACTGGTCTGCTAGCTGCCTCGTCGTAGGCAGGTGGTGGTGAGCGTGGTCTCTCCTGAGACCCTGGTGGACTAGCTGGAGTGTTGAGCGCCACTGAGTCTTGAGGTGGAGACTCAGAAACCAAGGTGCTGCGTGTAGACACCGTCCTGGGTGGCCTACCTGGTGCTCGGCGTTGCGGAGTCGGTGAGCGGATCATGGGCCCGGTTTCGACCTCTGCCGAAACTCAAAGAAGATTTCTCGAGCCCCACGTTTGGGCCGCCAATTTGATACAAGCCGGGTTACGTGGGTGGTGGCTGAACCCGACTTGATCTAAAAAATGATGTTGTGGGTTGATAGGTGTTCGGTATGTGAGACGACGTGTC
>NC_046662.1:29258906-29265034 GCF_010883055.1 Belonocnema kinseyi | reverse complement strand
GACACGTCGTCTCACATACCGAACACCTATCAACCCACAACATCATTTTTTAGATCAAGTCGGGTTCAGCCACCACCCACGTAACCCGGCTTGTATCAAATTTTTGAATCAGGTAGTAGAATTTTTAACTAAGAAAGATAAATCTTGAACTAAAAAAATATACAAATTAATTCAATTAAATGTTCTATTTCTTTAAAATGTTTTTTAATCATTTTTCTTTAAATTGACAAAAATCGTTAAAAATGACAAAGCCAGAAATGAGGAAAATGAAACAAGTTTAGGGGCTGCTGATTAAAAAAAAACAGTAGATTTTTTGTGGATACTTTAGTGTGAAGACTGAAATAGATTTGTCTTTGAAATCGCCAGACTATAGATCTATTTAAAATTTTAAGAAATTTAAATTAGATTAAAATCATTAAAACTCATGTTAAAAAAAAATAATGATCCAACGGCCAAATTTGGACGATAATGAAAAAACAAAAAATTTCCTATTGTAAACTGAAAACTTAAAAATAGAAAATTTTCGGACAAAAATAAAAAAGAGGAAAAAAAAATAAGAAGGCAACATGATGCTTGCTGATGCTTGAGTTTTTTTAAACAATAAAAGATACATTTTCAACAAAACTGAAGTCGTTTAATTTTCACCTAAAAACATTAAATTTCAATAAAAAAGAAAAAAACAGTTTGAAAAAAATAGTTAAGTTATCAACCAGAGGTCAATCTTAAAAAAAATTAAATTCAATAAAAAATAAATTTTAAATGAAGTTAAGAAAGTATAACCAATTTCAATTAAATACTTAAATTTGTAATTAAAAAGATGACTTTTAAACCAATTAATTGCATTTATAAAAAAATATTTAAATGTTAAACCAGATAGTAGAATTTTTATCCAAAAAAGATGAATTCCAAACTGAAAATTATAAATTCAAATTAATTAAATAAACTAAATTTTTCACATTAAAAAAAATATGTTTTAATCATCTTTTTTAAAAATTATTAGAAATCGTTAAAAATAGCGTCAAGTAATATTATGATGTTCCCAAATGGACCACATTTAGCGGGTACGTGATAAATAAAACGCATATTTTATTGAAAGGATAATGCAGCCTACAGTGGATACAATTTTTTTTGCATGCTAGAGGACAACGATCCCCCCCATTTTATTCCAAGTTCATTAAATTAATTAATTTGTTCAAATCATTTTTTTTCATTAAAAATTATTAATATTTCTTCAGTGGAAAGTTGATCATCATTGTTCGATTAATTTTATTTAAAATTTTTTAAAATAAAAATTATGATTACGATATTATTTAAACAAATTCCATATGTTTCAATAATTAAAAATGAAAAAATTAATGTTAATAAATATTCCACTAGACCAGTAGTAATCTTTCGTAGGGAAAAAACGAATTTTCGAAAATATTGCTTAAACAAATTCCATTTGCTTAAATAATATAAAATTATTGAACCAATGTTAATAAATATTCCACTAGACTAATATTAATAATTTTTAGGGGGAATAACGAGTATTCGAGAGAGAAAAATTATTTGAACAATTTAAATTTGTTTAAATAATAAAAAATTGATTACCCAATAATAATAGATATTTCACTAGACCAATATTAATAATTTTAAGTAAAAAAAAACAGAATACAGTGCTCAAAATGTTGATTTCATGAAGAATTGACATTTTTTGTTTTCATGGGAGTTTTCAGGTACTTGTGAGGATATGTTAGGGGTGCCAAACCCATATGTCTGAAACATGAAATTTTTCATTAGATAATTCTCAACAGGCCCCCATACTTGTCCGTCACATTTTTTCAATCCCTAAAAAAAAATAAAAAATTGGGGAATTTCTTTTTTCGGATTCGAAATGAAATTGGGGGGATCGTTGCCCCCTAAAAAAAGCGTTTTTGAGCCATCCTACTGGATAATAATCAATAAGCAGCACAAATGAAAGGAAAATAATTAATTTTTATTTTTATTTATTATCACGTATCGTGCTTCAACTACTAATTAAATTAAATTAATTATTTTACATATAATAGTGTTTTCAATTAATGATTATACACTGTAGCGAGGTTTTCCTTTTTTCTTTGGAATCACCAGAATGTAGATTTTTTTTTTTGATGCACATAATTCCAAAATAAATTTTTTCACGAATGCAATTCCTCAGGCGCATTAAATACCAACACACTGACATATATCTGATGTTTTGCTGTCGTCTCATCGAGGTCTGTAGACTTAGTGTTAAAGGTACTCCTCTTCAGTTAGCTTAGAGATTTTCATCTGTTGCCAGTGGTGCGAATCAGTAAAACAGTCGTATCTTGATTGCTCTGCATCATGATATTCATTCCAAAAACAGTCAGGTGCATTTTGACGTGAGTAAAGTTTATTTTTTCAAAATATTATTATTATTTCAACAATTAACAATGTTTATAAATTACAAATTAAATTTTTGCATTAAAATAAAAATTTTCGAATTTTCGTGGCATAATTAAGTTTACTGAAATTTTTTAATTCATGTTATGGTCCGTAATTAATTAATTAATTAAATATGATCCTTCACTTGTGAACGTAATTTTTGAAAATTCTTTTGAAGATTGTCTTTTAAAATGAAAGAAATTTAAATGAGATAAAAATGAAATTTAAAATCCTATTTAACGTACAATAATTAATCGAATTAATGTGCAGAATTCCTGAAAATAAAACAAAGAATCTCACGACCCAATTTTGACAACCACAATAAAATGTTCCTTTTGAAATTTGAAAAAACATAACAATTTTTTCCTAAAAAAGAAAAGCAAAAAATGTATATTTTGGACAAAAATGAGAAGGCAACCAACCAATTCCCCTTTATTCTATTTTTTATTTATTTCGCCATTTTTTGTATTATTATCAAATAACAATAAAAAAAGTTTGTAAAAAATAATCACCGACGCTTTGCAATCATACATAACTCTTATCAAGATATAAAAATAATTAAATAAATAAAATAGAATAACAAAAAAGTAAAAAATGCCCTAGTCCAGAAAAGAAATTTTTTCTTTTAATTTTTGGTAAAAAATAGTTATCTTTTTCAAATTTCAATAGGAAAATTTTATCTTTTTAAAAATAGACAAAAAAACTAAAAATACGTTGATGTAATATGAGGTCGCTCCAAAATGGAAAAAATGTATGGGCTGCTAATAAAAAAAACAGTAGGTTTTTTTGCACACCCTATTGTGGAGACATCTGTACATTTTTTTCTAAAATTTTAACTAAAAAGATGAATTTTTGACTAAAAAAGGTATATTTTTATACAAAAACGAAACAATTAAATTTTAATTTAAAAAAATATATTAAAAAAAATTAAAACTATTTTTTAAAGAAAATAGTTAAGTTTCCAAAGAAAGAGATAATTCTTTAAAAAATGAATTTCAAACGAACTTAACAAAGTAACTCTGTCAATCATGCAGTTAAATTTCGGATAAAAAAAGATTATTTATAAACGAAATACATGCATTTTTTACTAAGAATGATCAATTTGTAACGAAAACTGAAGTAATTCTGTTTTTATTTAAAAAAATTAATTTCCAAAAAACAATAAAAGGATTTTTAAACAAAATAGATAAAAATTGTCAAGGGAAAAGATCAATCTTCAACCAAAAAAAAGGAAATTTAAACGAAACTAACAAAGTTAACAATTTTTTTTTTATTTTCAACTACGTAGTTAAATTTGAACCAAAAAAATGATTTTTTCAACAAAATAGTTACATGTTCGACAAAATAATTTAATTTTGTATCAAGTAGTAGATCTTTTATCGGAATAAGTTAAATTTCGAACTAAAAATAAAAAATAAAAGTAAAAACTCAAATCCCCTTGTTTCTCTATTTTATTTCTTTCGTCTTTTTTATTTTTATTATTATAGAATCACAATAAAAACAAAATTCGTAAAAAATAATCGCCAAAGTTTCGGCATCAAGGCATGAGAATAAATAAATAAAATAGAAAACAAAACAATAAAAATTCCCTAGTGCAAAAAAGAAATTTTTTTCTTTTCTTTTTTAGGAAAAAATTGTTATCTTTCTTCAAATTTCAATAGGAACATTTTATGGTAGTTTTTCAAATTTGGTCGCTGAATTATTGGTTGCAAATTCAAACCTTATGTTATAAATATGCCTTTTTTGGTTAAAAATGCAACTTTTTTTGTAAAACATTTGCCTTTTGTTCAAAATTCATATTCTGTTGCTGACAAATCAACTGAAATCTTTTTTGGATGCAAACTTTTCTGAAAACTTGTCTTTTTCATTTAAAATTTAATCTTTTTTAGTAGAAATATTGTATCTATTTTGGATAAAAATGATACTTTTTTGTTGAAAATTTAACTATTTCTTCAAGAAATTTCGTTTTTGTTTAAAATTCGTATTTTTTGTTTTAAAAAGTCAATTAAAATATTTTTGGATGAAAATTTAAATTTTCTTTTTGAATTTTTGAACTCATCTTTTTAACCTAAAAATTCATCAAATTTGGTAAAACTTAACCTTTTTGGACAAAAAAGCAACTGTGTGGTTAAAAATTTAACAATCTTGTTAAAAAATCAAACTTTTTGGCTAAAAATTGGACAATTTAGCAGAAAATTCAGTTACTGTTAACAACCCCTTTTTGAAAGTTTTCTCTTTATGTTTTAAAATTTACCTGCTTTAGTAGAAATCATATCTTTCTTCAATGAAAATGCAACTATTTGATTAAAAATTCAACAAATTTGTTTAGAAGTTGTACTTTTTGGTGGAAAATTTTGCTTTTTTAAAAATTTCACTATTTCCTAGAAAATTAATTTTTTTGTTTAAATTTAATATTTTCGTTTTGAAAAGAGAACTGGAATTTTTGCTGGATGAAAATTCAACAATTTAAAAAAAAAATGTCTTTGTTTTTAGTTAAAAATTCATCTGTTATCAGAAAAATTTCTTCTTTCTTGAATAAAAATGCAACTGTTTCGTTTAAAATTATACTATTTAAGAAAAAAGTTATAACTTTTTGTTGAAAATTCTACTTTTTTGTTGAAAATTGAACTAATTTGTAAAAAATTGACTTTTTGTTTAAGAGTTATATGTTGGTGTCGAAAAATGAAATGAATTCTTTTCTGAATGAAAGTTTAAAGTAAAAAAAAACGGCGTGGGGTTTTATTAAAAATATCTCTGTTTTAGTACAAATTTGATCATTCTTGGATAAAAATACAACTATTTGCTAGAAAATTCTAGAATTCGACAATTTTATTTGTATTAAAAGTTTCAATGAAAATTTTATTAAAAAGTGAAGATTATTCTTCTTTGTTTGATGATTTAACTATATTGTTTTAAAAATTGGTTGAATCACGTTAACAAATAATCTTTGTTTGTTTGTTTGAAGATTTATATTTTTAGTTAAAAATTCAGCTCTTTGGTTGAAAGTTCAACTATTTTGTTAAAAATTATTCTTTTTTAATGGAAAATTCAACTACGTGGGTAAAGTTTGAAATACATCGTTACAAATTTCTTTTTTTCGATTTTCAAAAAAAAATTCTCTTAAATTTAACTTTTTAGCCGAAAAGACTTTTTTAAAATTAATTTTTTAACTGAAAATGTAACTTTCCCATTTTTTGAGATTGATCTTTTTTAGTTGAAAATCCTCCTTTTTTGGTAAAAAAAAATAATTTTCTTGGTTTGAAATTTCATTTTTATTGCGTAGAATTCATCAATTTCGTGCAATATTAATTTTTTCAATGAAAATTCATATTTTTTGTTTAAAAATTTAATTTTTGTACAGCAAATTCGTCTTTTGACTTGAAAATTCCACAATTTTGATAATTTTTTTTTTCTAGTGAAAAGTCGTTATTTGTTGAAAATCCTTCTTTTTTGGTTCAAAAATTTATTTTTTGTATGAATTTTGTATAAAGGTCAACATTTTAAATTTGTATCTGAAATACCGTTTCATTTCTTTGATAAAAGATTCCATCTTAAAAGTATTACAAGATTAAAATTCTTTTAATTTGAAATTAAAATTTTCGGACAACCTGCCGAATTCTACTAGCAATAAATGGCAAAACATTTCTGAAACTAAAAATTACGTGAAGATATATATTTTTATGATTTGTTACTGGGGGAGTGGG
>NC_046662.1:29256690-29258896 GCF_010883055.1 Belonocnema kinseyi | reverse complement strand
GGGTTAGAGATGGATTATAATTTGTTACGTATTTTAAGTATTCATCAGAAAAACGTTTATTTTAATGCAATTTCAGAAATTTGGCAATCCTTGGCATTAAAAATAGACACTTTTTGCATTGAACTTGGTATGCAAATCTTTAGTTTCCTTCCGGCACAATTCATGCCAATTTCAATAACATTTCTGTGCCAAAATATTTCTAACCTTGCAAAACTTTCTTTTATACGAAAAAGTTGGGACAACCTAGTGGACACAAAATTTGGCGACGTCTTTACGACATCTTTACGAAATCGTTACGACAACTTTACGACATCCAATGTCCATGTCGTTAAGGTGGCTTTACGATATCGTAAATAAGTCGTATGATTTGACGATGTCTTCACGATATCGCAAAGTCACCGAAACTACATGGACATAGGGTGTCGTAAAGTTGTTGTGAAGATGTCGTAACGATGTCGTAAAGACGTCGCCAAATGTTGTGTTCACTGGGAACCTCCCTACAGTGGATAATGACTAATTAAGATCAAAAATAAAAGAAAAAAATTAATTTTAATTGTAATTTATAAAAACGTGTAGTGTCCTAACAGAAATTCAACCAAATCGAAAGTGCTAAAATTTCTTCTACGTAAATGAAATTCATCATGACATTAGCAAATCGACTCGTAAAATGAATGACGTATCTTGAGGATTGTTTACCCAAAATTTAGAATCGACTAGATAATTCGTATACTCGACTGAGCTAGAACTCTGATTTGTTACCTAATTCGACGAGTTTCCGTTGGCAATAATTACAACTAAAACTTTGATAAATTATTGTAAATGTTTAAATAATAAGAAGACAAATAAACAAAAATAAGTAAAAGAACTAAATGTAAATCTGTAAATATTTTTACTAATTTCAATCAGTGATCGAATTATAGCTATGAATCAGTTATTTTTTTCTTGTGAATGAGTAAAACTGTTTTATTTAATTAGGAACTGATTACATTCCTTGTGTAAATAAAAAATAATTTAAAGCTTTAAAATGTTAAAATATTAAATAAAGGGCCTGTTGTAAAACACGATATTTAAAAACTTTTTCATGCCTTTATATTTCTACCAAAAGAAATGAATGTTCCACAAAAGAATTAAGTTTTCAAGCTAACAAGTCGAATATTAAAAAAACCAGTTGCATTAAAAAAAATTTGAACTTTTAGGAAAAGAGATGAAATTTTAACAAACTAGTTGAATTTTCAGCTAAAAAAGATATTTTGGTCAACAGAAAAATAATGTCCACCGAATAATTAAAATTTGAAACCAAAAAGTCGAATTTTTTAGAAAAAAGTTGAATTTTTATTTGAAAATATTAATTTTTAGACAAAAAGTTAATTTTAAACCAAATAGTTAAATTGTATGAGAAGTTAGTATAATTCTTTTTTAGATAAGGCATGTTTTAAAGAAATGATTTGATTTTTAAGTCTATTATTTTAAACCAAAAACGATAACTTTTCAATCAAAAATGGAATAGTTAAATTTGAATTAGAAAAAGTTTATTTGAAACAATTTGAACTAAATTGATTATATTTTTATTAAAAACGATCTGTTTTCTACCAGAAATAGTATAGTTCAATTTTAAGTTTAAAAAAATTTATTTTGAGCAACGTAAAAATCAAATTTTTAAGAAAATAGTTTAATCTGCTACCAATAAAATGTATTTTCAAGAAAACAGTTAAATTTTCAACTTAGAAAAGATTAATTTTGTACCAAAAGAGATGCATTTTCAAAAAAAAATTTTCAACCAATTTGTTTAATAAAATAGTTGAATTTTTAGAAAACAAAAATTATTTTCAGACCAAAAGTTGCATTTTCGACAAAGTATTTGAACTTTCAAGCAAAAAAGACGAAATTGTAACTAAACGGTTGGGTTTTCAGCAAGGAAAGATATTTCAGTCAATAGAAACAAAATTCCTCAAATTATTAAACTATAAGCAAAAAGTCGAATTTTCTAGAAAACAGTTGAATTTTAGACCCGAAAATATTAATTTTTAGCTACAAAACTGTAGGAGTTATATCAGGTATTACGTATGGGGGTGGGTGGGGGCGTATCTCTAGCCCCTATTTGAACAGTCAAACTTTAAATCACATGACCTTGAAGATCTTTATATGCGCCATAAAGAAAAAATTTTGCGCCACATTGATAACCGAGTTATCAGCGATCAAAATTGGG
>NC_046662.1:29195292-29256590 GCF_010883055.1 Belonocnema kinseyi | reverse complement strand
GGGGGGGGCAGTGTATCGTAGATGTTCAATATTCAACAGTGGTGTGCAATTTAAAGTTGCGAACATGCATTCCTGAAATTAAGTCGTTCAAATCTGTCAATGCTATATTCTCCCTTCTCTACTTTCCTGCATTCCCCTACTTATCCTACTTCCCACTTCCGCTCCCCTCATTTCCACTTACTTCTCCTACACCCTACATTCCCTAGTTCCTCTCTCCTCATTTCCACTCACTTCCCATGCCTTCTAGTGCCTCTAGTTCCCCTCTCCTCATTTCTCCCACTTCTCCTGATTCTTCTTCTTCTTCATTTCACATACTTTTCGTCTCCGCACTTCTCCTACTTCTTCTCAACTCATTTTTTTCTCACTCCCCTTCACATCCCTTACTTTCGCTACTTTCCATCCCATCATTTACGTATGTTAACTTCTTCTACTTCATCTCATATTATTTTACATTACCTCCCCTCACCTCCTGTTTTTGGAATAAACTACGACGGACGAACGAATATCTGACTGTGACTATAAAGGTTTTTGCCCGGGTCTACGAAACCCTAAAAAGAGAAATGGGGAACTCTTGAAAACATGCGGAGAAAGAGGAATTCTTTGGAAAAGAGGTAATGGCCAGAACATGAGAGTAGGGAAACGAGTGGAAAGGCTCTATTGAGATGATTGACCTCCATTTTTTCAACTATTTCAAAAATATTTATTTACATTTATATTTTCCATTTGTGATGTTACATTCTTCGTTAACCTTGAAAGGCATCTAGATCATTATTAACGTTTAAGCAAAGAAAAAAAAATAGGCCATGGATAAAATTCGGCCGAGTTAATATGCAGAGAAGACTCTCTAAATTTTAATCAGTGATTGAATTATAGCTGTAAATGAGTTATTTTTCAATTATAAATCAGTCAAAATTACCTAAATATTTAATAGGGATATTGAGGTAAAGTGAGGGGTTGGAAATTAGGGGAACTAAGGGGAGGATAAGCAAGGAAGGGAAAGTATGATAGAGGGGGTACTTGAAGAGGGGGTAAAAAATATAGGGAATTAGGAGGAGTAGAGGGGAAATAGGGTAATTGACGTTAAATGAGAGTTGAGGGAGTAGGTGAATCAAGTTCAGTGGGGGAAATTAGGGGAGGGGAAGTAGCTGAAGTAGTGAAGTAGGTGAAGGAGGGTTATGAGAGAAAGTTGGGAGAGCGTAATTATTTGAAGTCAGGGGTGGAAAATAATGGAAGGTGTAATAAGAAGAGAAGAAGTAGGGGATGTTACGTGAAATAAGAGAATGGGAGCAGGTGAAGTAGGTGAAATGATATAAAATAAGGGGCGGGCAAGTAGAGGCAATAAGGCGATTTCAAGTATCTGAAGCAGGAGAAATGTGGAGAAATTGAAAGAGAGGCAGCAGCGGAAATAAGATTTATTAGGGAAGTAGAAATCGGGGACTAGGGTAAGTGGAAGGTAATATAGGGAGGAGTAGGAAGGCTTATTAGATTTTGAAATAGGACAAGTGAGGGTAATTGATGAAAAGTAGGTGCAATGATTAAAAATGAGGGTGAGTATGTAGGGGAAAGTGGTGGCTGGGGTAAGGTAATAGGGGAAGGGGACTGTTATCTGGGGAAAAGAAAAGAGTGGGAAGAAGTTGTGGAAGGGGGGGGATTGGTATAAATAGTATAGTTTTTTATGGACAAAAAAATGTCTATGAACCTGCCATGAAAATAACAACTTTAATTTATTTTTAATTTTTAATAATTTTCAGATTGCTCACATTATTTATAGCAATTCGATTTGCACCATTTTCTGTGACGGGATTTCATATTTGTGAGTCAGAGGCTCCAAAATTAGGAGGCGTTTTACCGATATGCAAATCTAAAGATAAAAGTCACCATTTGATTTGTTTCGGTGGAATTGGTGAAGAATGGAGCTTTGGGTAACGAAAAACAGAATAACTCTTTATTATGTGCAGGTAAAAAAAATTATTCAAAGGTATTTAAACCCTTTCTTTTAGCCTTAGATCAAAATATTTGCGCATACTGACGCTTTGTGAATGGCCGGATATTAATTTTGATCCGGAAACACTTTTGAGGAATTTTCCATCTTTAAAAAGTCTATCATTATTTAATGGAAGTATTACTAATATCCTCAGGCCATTTCCTATTGAAGCTCAAAATGTCGAGGTAATTTTTGGTAGTTTTAATTTTAATTATTTTCATTTTTAAATTAATCTTCATGAGGTCAATCAAGTTTAAACATGTTTCACTAGGATACTTCATGAAATCATTTTTTTTGGCCTCGGTAAAAATTTTAATAAAATCTTTCTTTTGGCAAGAAAAAGATCCCCTATTTTTTTCAGCTTCAAACAAAAAATTAATTAAAAAATAGTTGTAAGCACCCTAAAAATTTATTTTTAATGCTGATTTTTTTTAATGCCATTTTTAGAAAATAATACTGATACAACGTAATAATAATTTTAATGAGAAAGGGAATAATAGAAGAGGATGTAAGAGGAAGTTAAGGGAAATGTCTGTTGGGGCAGTAAAGGAAGTGAGGGAAAATAGGGGAGGGGCAGTGGTAGAATTGATGGGAAATGAGCTTGGGGAAGTAAAAGAGGAAATGGAAAATAAGAAGAAAAAACGCAGGGGAAATATTATATTATTATTATAATTCATTATTTATTTATTATTTAGTAAAATAAAAAAGTAATTTTTTCAAAGCATTAAAAAATCGATATACACCTGAGAAAAGAAAGTCTGTGGGACCTTATTTTTTATATTTCATAAAAAAAACATTCATCCAATAATTTATATATAGAATGAAGTTTTTACATTATTTAACTGTCAAATACATCATTTATATAAAATTTTAATTAAAAGAAGCTTTTTAAGCATTTTTAAAGTTTACGAGAGAGTTAACAAATTATTGTATAAGATTCCTGCAAAATTTCAAATGATTTTTTATTTTAAAAAAGACTTTATAGAGAAATTAAAAAATTGTTTCAAGCATTAAATCTATTAATAAGAATGTAGAAGATTTTGAAGAGAAATTTTCCAATTTTTGAAGATTACAAAATTATAACAAAAAAATTCGAGTAGGTAAGTCCTAGAGATATAAGTTTTGAAAAGACACAAAAATAATGTTACACCCGAAAGGTTTAAAAAATATTAATTCGTAGGTTTTTGAAGAGTCCGAACAAAAAATTTCGATTATTTCTAAGAATATTTAAAGATTTCAAGAGAATAAAAAAAATCCGTAATTTTTTGAAAATTTTTTTATGATTTTTCATTGTTTTAAATTAATTCTAAGATATTAAAAAATTTTTTTAATTCACAAATTTGCCAAATAAGAATCTGGAAGATTTTAAAGCAATTTTTTTTTATTTTGAAAGATTTTTCAAAATTTTAGGAATAATTTGATTCAGTTTGTTAGATATTTAGGAATTTTTGAAGTTTTTGAAGAGATTAAAAATATTTTGATACTTTAATAGAATTCGAAAAATTGATCAAATATTTGTAAATTTCGTCTGAATTTCTATAAGTCCTAAATATCTTTTAAACTGACTGGTCCAAAATTTTCAAGAAAATTTTCGAATCTTTTTAAGAATACTAGAAAAATTATATTTATATTTAACATTAAAAGCAAATAAAAAACTTTAAAAAAATATATTTATTTAGAAGTTTTGTTTTCTATTGAAAATGATTTTTTCCCCCTAATAATAATTCGGTTGAATTTTCTTTCTTCCTTACTAAAAAGTCTTTTTTCGTGGAAAACTTAACGATTTTGTTGAAAATTTGTTGTCTTTAATTGAATTCACCTGTTTTTAATTGAATAAATATTTTTGGTACATGCTTTGATACATTATTCTTTGAGAATTTATCTTTTCTGGGTAGAAATTAACTTTATGGTTGAAATTTTGTTTTGACATATCTAAAATCTTCAAATTTTTTTTAATTTACCCAAAAATCTCAGAAAAAGTAATATTTATGTAAGTTTAAAAATAAATAAACAAATAAACTGCCGGATATTTTATAATTCGGCAATTTCCTGTCCAGAAGTTTCAAATTCTGTAATAGTATAAAGTTTCGGGAATTTTAATATTTCGGAATTTTCCGATTCGCGACATTACATTTCGGCAATTTTACAATTCGGAAATTCCACAGTCTTAGGAACTTCATTTTTCAGGATTTTTTAGTCGCCTCAAGATCATGAAAGATTCGTGAAATTAAAAAAGTTGAATGTATTTTTTTAATTATTGCTTTAATTTAAAGTAATAATACTAATTTTAATCATTCTTCTGCATTAAGAAATATTTTTTCCAATTATTTTAATTTTAAATTCAAACAATATTATAAAAAATTCATTAAAAGTCTAAAAATAGTTGTTGAAAAATTTAAGTTTAAATTTAATAATTTTCGAGCTTCGGGAATTTCGGATATTTAATGATTCGGCAATTTCCTGTCGAAATTTTTTTATTAGGAATTTTTCAAATTCAAAAATATGTATTATAAACTGCCGGGAATTTTATTCTTCAAGAATTTCCAGATCCATGGTGCCCTGATAAACAATGATCTGCATTGTACATAGGATGTCATACAGTTGTCGTAAAGATGTCGTGACGATGTAGTAAAGACGTCGCCAAACTTTGTGTCCCCAGGGGGGGGGGGATAGTTAAAATGGCAGAAATTAGAATTTAAAAACTTTGAGAAGTCGACAAGATTTACATTTAATTAAACAAATAAATTAATTTTGACAAATTAACAATTTTATTTTTAATCAATCATACATAAATAAATTAATATTTTTTTACCATAAAAACCTCCAAAGTATCCTCTAAATATTTGTATAAAAAGATGGCAAAAATAGGGTATTACTTTTGAATCTAGAAAAAGAAAATTCCGACTTAAGGTTTAAGAAAAACCAAAAAAAAAAAAAAAAAAAAACGATTTCATGAGGCACTCTAGTTTCTTACTTCACGTGCATCACATTGAATTTTTATTTCAATAGAAACTTGTAATCATTGGTACCAGACTACGTCACTTATCTGACGGAATTTTAAGGAATTTATCAGCTTTACAAATTCTTGATTTGAGGTATAATTCATTTAGTGAAATAAATCCAGAAAATTTTAATTCTACATCTTTGCAAACTGTATATCTATTTGGTGAGCAATTTATTTAATTTTTACAGTAAGGGTAGTATGAAAAAGCGGCTATCACTCTATTTTCGACCGAGCAAGGTTCTGTTCCGTGCCAAGTTACCGACAATTGGTATTTCCAACGGTTGGTAATGCAGATCCCTGCTACGGATGATAAAATGGCAAAATAAAAAATTAACGACCTCACTATTTTACCAATTTCACTGTTTACCGATCTTACTGTTTTACCAGAAATCTGAATATCCGACTTCACTGGTTTAATGTCATATATAAGGAATCTGCATTACCGACCTTACTGTTTTACCGGCTGATGGCAGTAATTTGAATAGTCGGCCTCACTGGTTTCTCAACTTCAATGTCTTACCGATATATATCATGCATCTGCTTTATCGACCGTTGGTAATACCCATTGCTGGTAACTTAGCACTGAACTGAAACTTGCTCGGTCGGTCACGCTATTAACGATTCGGAAATTTTTATGTATTTATTGTTACAAAAAGGTCAAGCGTTTTCCCAAATTCCTAAAAATCAAATATAAATTTTTTAAAGGAAATCCATGGAAATGTAGGAGGGAAATGGCTTGGATTTTAGAATCTGGAATGGACTATTTATCGAATAAAATTATTGATAAAGCGGATCTTCGATGCTCAGTTCCTTATGAGGGCAGACCACTTATACCAGTGGTAGAAATTATAGTAGTAAGCTCTTTTATATTGCCAAAATAAAAAATAAAATATTATGGATTAAGACTATCCAATTTTTAAATCTGAATTAAAATATTTCTATCAAAGTGCTACATTTATATTTGGTTGATCAATTTAAATTAAATTTTTTTTTTATTGCGACACTTATATTAGTTTCATTAATCAGGGTTGCTACAAAATCCCAATTTTAAAATTCCCTGACTTTTCCCTGCTTTCTCATTTTTCATTTTTCCTGTTCGTTCTATTTTTTCTTTAAGGCATTAAAATAAACCAATACCTTATTTATCAATAATTTTAATGCAAAAAATCGTAAAAATTAATTTTGAATTGATAAAAAAGGCATTTTGAAACAAAAAAGTATTTAAGTTTTCAACGAAGGTGGTGAATCTTCGATAAAAAATTTAATTTTTAATGAAACATGTAATAGTTGATATTTTCAATAAAAATATTTCAATTTGCGATAGAAAAAAACAACAATGTTCAACAAAAAAGTTGAATCGTTAACCAAAACAGGCTAATTTTCATACCATAAACAGAAATTGTCAACAAAAGAGTTGAATTTTCAGTCAAGAACAAATTTCAGTTAATGAATTTTGAATCCAAAAAGATGAAGTTTCAACCGAATAATTGAATAAAAAAAAGTCAACCCTAAAATAGACGAATTTTTATAAAAATAGTGTAATTTTAAGCCAAAATAGATAATTTTTCAACTTAAAATAGTTAACTTTTCTGTAGATAAATAAATTTCTAGCCAAATAAAATACATTTTTAACAATATAAGTAGTTTAATTTTCAATGAAACAGATGAATTTTCAACTCGCCATTTTCTGTAGATAAACAAATTTTCAGCCAAATAAAATACATTTTTAACAATATAAGTAGTGTAATTTTCAATGAAACAGATGAATTTTCAACTAAGAAGATAAAATTTCTATCAAAACAGAACAGTTTTATAAAAAAGGAATAGTTAAATAAACATATTTTTAAATAAAAAAATAAATCTTCAACCAGAAAATGAATTTTCGAACAAATATTTAAATTTTTAACAAAGGCAATAGATTTTTCAGCCAAAAATCGAATAGTTAAATTTTGCATAAAAAAATAATCATCAACCATATAAAATGAATTTTCAACGAAATATGTAGTTAAATTTTTAACCAAACAGATAAATTTTTAACCAACAAGATAAAATTCCGATCAGAAAAAGTACAGTTTCTAAAATAAAATGGAATAGTTAAATAAATAAATTTTAATATTAACTAATGAATCTTCAACCAAAAAATGAATCTTTAACTAAAAAAAGAATTTCCAACCTATGCGAGTGATTTTCAATAAGATACAGGAATTTTTAAATTAAAAAATTTCCAATCCAAAATAAAATAACTAAAGTTTTATTTATAAAAATAAATTTATAACAAAAATAAACAGATTTAAAATAAATTTTCAACAAAATAATTCAATTTTTATTTTAAAAAATGAGTTTTCGACCAAGAAGAATTAGTTTCTACTAAAAAAGATTAATTTTCAACAAAATACATGTATTTTCAACCGAATATTCCAATTGCTAAAGTAATTTTTAACCTAGTAGTTAAATTTTCAACCACAGAATTCAATTTGCAACCAAGAAGACGAATTATTTAGCAAGAGAATTAATATTCTGTTACAGAAGATTAATTTTCAAACCTAAAATAAACCTAATCTGACCTAAACCTTACCTTACCTTCTAGACATTTCCACTTATCCTATCATGATCATGACGTCATGCTATAATATTAAATATTCCGCGAAATATTTGAGTTGTTTATTGATTCTATTATATTTATTTTTAGTTGGCAAATTGTACTATTTGAAGGAAATTTGATATTTTTTACGTCGTACGTCGACGAAAACACTTGAAAAAGACTTGCATGCATTATGCGCAAATGCAGGGACGCACAAATACTTACAGCGCGCGCATCGATTCAAGGCCGTAGCAGCCAATGAACGTCGCTTGACAAAATCAATCCACGACTCGCGATAGAGATGGGGAGGCCCCTACAGCCTTGAAATACCCAAATGTTTACGTTTTGCGGTCCTTGAAATAGGCAAGACTACACTGATATCCCCTGACTTGCCGGAATTCCTTGACCTGTAGCAACCCTGTAAATTGACAATTAAAAAAATTCTTTCTTTCGAAATTAAAAATAATTGTTTTCACAATTTTATTGGAATTGAATTTTTTCAAAAAAAAAAAGGTTTTGGGCGATGAATGCCAACGAACAGTCTGTGAGTGCCAATTGGCTTATGTTTACGGACGAGTAGACAGACTAATTCAAAAACAATTAAAGGCTTTCGTGTCAGTGAATTGCAGTAATCGAGGATTAACAGAAATGCCCTCTTTCTTACCAGCAAACACGACTGTTCTTCAACTTTCAGAAAATAAGGTAGATAGAAAATAAATAATTTATATTAGTATTAATTATTATAAATTACTATGAATGATTATAATCATGAATTAATATATTTATATTAATTTAGTATATACATATATTTATATATACATACGAGTAATCGACGGGGTAGTTCAAAAAATGTATTTGCATTTAGTATCACATTAATTGTTCAGATTTATCAAATTTAAAAGAAAAATTAATTTTTTTACTACATTTTTGATCAATTATTTCATTATTATTTTGATAGTGTAGAAATTATGTTAGGCGTTTTTCTGACATTTTTTACCCTGAAGAAGAAAATATTTGAAAATTAGGAACAAAATTGTTTAATACAAGCTTTTTTTTATAACGTAAATAGTAGTTTTTAAAATGATGGTTTTTGTGTTGTCATTTTGCATTTACAATTAATTATTCTTTTAAATTACTGTTATTTCAAATTTAAAACAAAATATTAAACACATTGAACTTCAAAAAAATTTCTTTTATAAAAATGTTTCCTCATTGTATTTTTTAGTGATAAAATATGATTTATTAAAAAAATGAATTGTTTAAATTCAATACAAAATTGATTTTGTGGCTGAAAAATTGAACTATTTGGCAGGAAATTCATGTTTCTAATTGGGAATCATTTTTAATAGAAGATTAATAATTCGGATTAAAAATTTATCTTTTTGCCTTAAAATTAAATTATTTGGTCGACAGTTGAGATACTTCATAAAAAATTAATTTTCCAGTTAAGATTTCACCGTTTTATTTACAAAATGATTTTTTTTTGGTTCAAAATTTAACTATTTTTTTTTGTAAATTCGTGTAAAAAAATGAAAATTAATTTTATTTAATGAATATTGAACTATTTCATTTTTTATTTAAAATGAGTCTTTTTTAATAAAAAATTTAACTGCTTGTTTTGGAAATTAACTTTTTTGTTCAAAATTCATATATTTGGGTTGAAAATTCAAGTATTTTGTAATAAAATTTATCTTATTTTCTTGAACATTTATTTATTTAGTAGAAAATATAACTATTTTGTTGAACATTCTTTTTTTTATATAAAATTCATTTTTTTGGGTGAAAAATTTGACTACTTGGTTGCACTTGGTTGGACTTAACATTTTTTTTTAAAGTTTATTTCTTTGTTTAAAAATTTAACTATTTTGTTGAGAATTCGTTCTTTTTTAAATGAAAAATAATTTTATTAACTAAAAATATTGTATTATTAGGTCTTGATTTCGTTTTTTCATCTGAAAAGTATTTTTTTTATTGAAAAATTTAGTATTCCATTCGTGATTGAACATCACATTTTTTTTGAAAAGTCTACTAATTGGTTACAAATTTATGAATTTTGTTACAAATTCGTCTTTTATCGTAAAAAATTAATCCTCTTGGTTAAAAATTTAGCTGTTTACTTTAAAATGTATTTATTTTGTTGAAATATTTTTCTTTTTTGGTAGAAAATCAATCTTTTTGGTGGTAAATTTAGTTAAAAAATTAAAGTTTTTTTTTGGTAATTCGAACCATGTTGTCAAAATGAATTTTATTAACTGAAAATTTAACTATTCTATTTTGGTTTAACAATTTATCTGTTTCAAATGAAAATTTAACTAATTTAAAATTTAACTTTTTTGGTAGATAATTAATCCTTTTGATTGAAAAATAAAAAATTTGATTGATTTGATTGAGAAAAATTTTGATTGAAAAATATATTGAAAATTCATCTCCTAGACTAAAAATTCATCGATTTATTTAAAATGTACGTATGCGGTTTAAAATTTGTCTTTTTTGGTAGAAAACTAATCCACATGGTGGAAAATTCAACTATTTGGTTTGAAATTTATGTGTCGAGAACTCGTCTTTTTTAATAGAAGATTAATATTCTGGACTGAAAATTGATCTTTTTTGTTGAAAATTCAGTTGTTTCATTGAAAATTTAACTTTTTTCTAGAAAATTGTTCTTTTTGGCTGAAACTTTTTTAATTTGGAATAAAAACTTGGTTTTATCGGACCTCCGCGTCCCCCAAATCACCTTGCGGTATGTTTGGATGGCCCCTAAATAAATTTTCGACAAAAATTTAGTCAAAAAAATTACGTATCCTACGAAAGGGTGTTCTTTGTACAAAAATTTAGAAAAAAACTTTACTTAGTTTCTTTAGCCTTAGTAATTATTAATTTAAAAATCAAAATTTACTTTCAAATGTTATTTTTAGATTACAGACTTGAGTCCTTTGGCAACGAATGCAGTTTACCGATTTGTTCAAGATCTTTATTTGGATCACAATTTAGTAGAGTCGATTAGTCTTCTGGACGGAACACATTGGCTGGAAAACTTTCGTCTTCTCAATCTTCGCAATAATAAATTAACAGATGTTCGTATAACAATGCAGAATTATTTTTAGAACGGTTGCAAATTATTTTGATGAATAATTAATTAATCTTTTGTCCACACATGTTTAGAATTCGCATTTATTTAATGTATATAATAATTAAGATACTATACCTACTCATAAATTTGAATTAAAATTGTTATTTTTCCATTTATTTAGTCTCTTAATTAATAAACTTTCCACTAATAAATCTGTCATGAAAAATATTCGAATTGTTAATTGAAGGTTCTTAAAGCAGAACTAAATGAGCGCTCGAGCAGTAGACAGGAGTGGGAATGACGCGCAGAAAACGCGACGAAAGAGAGAACCGTCTTTCTGCGCGTTAACCCCACTCTTACCTACTGCTCGAGCGCTCCTTCAGTTCTGATTTTCGAGCCTTTAATTGTAACTAATTTTAAAACAAAACTGAAGGCCAATTTTAGAAAATAGTGCCTTAGGCTGAAATTGTTTATTTAACAATATTTATTTAGTGTTTTATGTTTTTGCTTACCGTTTAGGTAAAAGTTGCAACCCAGTGGGAACAAAATTTGGCGACGTCTTTACGACATCATTACGACATCGTTACGACAACTTTACGACGTCCTATGTCCATGTCGTTAAGGTGTCTTCACGATATCGTAAATAAGTCATATGATCTGACGATGTCTTCACGATATCGTAAAGACTCCGAAACGACATGGACATAGGATGTCGTAAAGTTGTCGTAAAGATGTCGTAGCGATGTCGTAAAGACGTCGCCAAATGTTGCGCCCACTGGGAATTCTCATTCAATCATAATCTTGTGGATCTAATTATATTTTTTAAATGATACTCTACAAGCTTTTTTGGTGCCAGAGAGATTTGCAGAGAAAATTTTAACGAATAAAATCAGCCCTACAATATTAGGATGAAATAAGAAAATTCACTTTCAGTTTTTTTTTACAATAAATTACAATTAACTACGGCCATATTCTCCTTGATTTTGTAAATAATTATTTCGTAAATATTTTTAAAATATTTATAACGTTTCAGCTGCCAACTTATGCGTTAGAACATGCTCTACCCCAGAATATAAATTCAGCACGCTTGTACTTAGGACATAATCCTTGGAGATGTGATTGTTTATTTACCCCAGGATTTCAGGTAATTAATAAAAGAGAAATAATAGAAGACTGACTAAGTTTTTAATTTTTAATTTCAAATACGTTTCAGGATTTTCTAATTAGGTATGCGAATCTAGTAAAAGATATCAATGACATTCGATGTTCGGCAGTAGAAGCAGACGAAATTGCAAATAAACAGGTATAATAAATAAATTAAACACATTTAAAAATATTAAATTTTTTACGAAAATACTGAAACTCAGAAGACATGATACAAGAAGATAATGCAGTCGGCAGTGGATAATCATAAATTATAAATACTAATTTCTGTACAATAACACAGCACCACAAATTCAAAAAAAAAATTTAGGGGATAAACGGACATCTTCCATACGTATTTTGAGGTGCTGAATTTAAATCCGTTGAGCTTTTACCTGCAGCACGTCAGGATTTTGGCGCAATTGCAGAAAATGTGCTAAAAATGGAGTTTTTCAATGTTTTCGTATATAAAACAAGTCGGACATGTCTACATCTATCAAATCCTTATTTAAAACAACAAAGCTTATACCCTAAACCCAGAAATCCCAAACCTAACAACCCACAAACCCCAAATCCCAAACCCACAAACCCCAAACCTATAAACCACAAACCCGCATACCTCAAACCTACAATCTCCAAATCCACAAACTCCAAACCCGCAAATCCTAAATCCTTAAACCCCAAACTCATTAATCCCACATCCACAAACCCCAAACCCAGAATCCCTAAATCTACAATTCCTAAACCCCAAGCACGCAAACCCCAAACCTACCTCTTTGTTTGTTATTTCTGGGTTCGGCAAGGAACGAGTATATTAGTTAAAATATCAAAGAATTTACTTTCTGTCACAGGTTTATCGGGTTTGTGGGTTCGAGGTTTGTAAGTTTGTGAATTTGTGGGTTTCGGCTGTGTGAATGTAGGGTATGTGAGTTTAGAGTTGGTATGTTTGGAGGTTGTGAGTTCAGGATTTGTAAGATTTGTAGGTTTGTGGAATTCGTGGGTTTCGAATTAGTGGATTAAAGATTCATGGGTATGTGGGTTTGGGGCTTGTGGGTATGGGGTTTGCTTGTTTGGGGCTTAGGGCTTGTGGTTTTGGGGGTTAGAAAGTTGGGGGTTAGGAGATTGTAGGTTTGGGGTTTGTAGATGTGGGATTAGTGGATTTGGGGTTTAAGGATTTAGGATTTGTGGATTTCGAGTTTGTGGATTTGGAGTTTATAGATTTGAGGGTTGTGCGTTTCTGGTTCATAGATTTGGGGTTCGTGAGTTTGGGGTTTGTGGTTTTGGGGCTTGTGGGTTGATAGTTTTGGGATTTCTGGGTATGGGGTATAAGCTTTGTTGTTTGAAATAAGAAAAAATTATTGAAAATTTATTATAGGAAAATCATTAATGGCCTATACTAATTCTCCTATTTTTTTATTCGCCAGGGCCATCCAATCTCATGTAATCTCTATAAAACCTATAAAAGTCCAATAAAATCCATTCACGCATTAGCAATCTCATGCCACATTTTTAGTCATATACATGCAATCCTATTCAATCTTTTTCAATTCCATCCAATCTTGCAATCTTGTAATTCAGTGGAATAAAAAAATCCGAGCAATTAACCCTTCCAAAATATATTTTTAGGGTTTTTTACTTTTTTCCTAGGTGGGGAAGTGAGGGAAGTAAGAAGAAATGATGATAGGGGAACTATGGGGAAGTAGGGCAAATGAGAGAAAGGAGAGAATGGAAAGTAAAGGAAGTCACTGAAGGGAAAACAGGAGATGTGAGGGAAAATTAGGGTAATGAAAGTAGGGTATCGGAGCGAAATGAGTGGAGGGAAAGTAGATGAAGAGAGGGCAAATGATGGCTGAGGAAGCCAGGGAAAAGGCCAGGATGGGAAGTAGAGGAAGTGATAGGAAGGAGTAAGGGAAAACGAGGGGAGGGAAATTAAAGTAAGTGAGGAGAAATAGAAGGATGGAAAGTAGTGGGATTGAGAGAAAATGAGAGAGTGGGAAGTAAGAGAAGTGAAGGAAGGGAAAGTTAGGAAAGTAAAGTAAAATGAAGGTGAGGGAATTAGAGGAAGGGGTGTGGAAAAAGAGAGAAGGTGTAGGGGGAGTCATGGGAAATGAGGGTGAGAAAGTAAGGAAGTAGCGGAAGGGAAGGAAAATGATAAAATAGATAGTTGGAAAAGTGAGGTGGGTAAAGCTGGAAGTACCACTTTGTCCAAAGAACGTCAGACATATGCCATAATGGAGGGCTCATTTAAGGTTCATTTAATACTCAAAAGCTAAATTTTGGGCTCTGCATTTTTTTTAAAGTGCATGCTACTCATATAAGGACATTGCATAACCCCCCGCGCAATTCTCAAAAAACAACCCCTATCACAAAAAACTACCCTAAAAAAATAAATATGCACTAATATTAAAAGTGAGTACGTCGGAATTAAAGGCTCATTTTAGGCTCTCCAGTGCTCCCAAAATCAATTTTCGAAAACCATTCCTTAATATAAAAAACTACCCCTTCCCGGCATAGGGCATACAATGTTTAAGCAAGGTCCGAGAAAATAAAACACTGCTGATGTACTTCATTCTCAGTTTAATTTCGCATTCCTTTATAGGCGAGTTTTCGAGTATTAGGGGTGGTTTTTGGAAAAGGGTTCGATTTTTTCTGACGGTTAGAAAATATGACAAACTGATCAAATACTTTTTCTTGTGCATTATAAGCACTTTTGGGTAAGGGCTAGTTTTTTTATATTAAGCGATGTTTTTGGAAAATTTATTTTGTGGGCGTTGGAGAGCCTAAAATGACCTTTCAATTCTGATGTACCTACTTTCAAGATTAGTGCATTTTTTTACTGGGGGTCATGCGAGAGCCCTAAATGAGTCCTCAATTCCTGTGAAAGAAAAAATTTGATATAACCGATACTTCCACTATGGTACTGCTAGCTTTACGTAAATCTCGCAGTACCATGCATTTTTTTGAAAAATGCACAGCCCAAAATTTGGCTTTTGGGTATTAAATGAGCCTCAAATGAGCCCTCAATTGTGGCATATGTCTGACGTTTTTTTGACAAAGTAGTGCTGCCAGCTTCAATCACCTGGATAAGTGAGGAAACGAGGAGCGACGAAGTAGTAGAAGTAACGAGATACGAGGGGTGTGAAGTAGGGGAAGTAGGGAATATAAGGGGATGGTAAATAGAGGAAGTAGTGAAAGTGAGAGAAAATGTGGAGAAGGAAAGTAGGGTATGTGAGGGAAATGAGAAAAGAGAAAATAGGAGGATTGATACAAAAAAAAGAAAAAAGGAGTAGGGAAGTTATGGGAAATGAAGGTGAGGTAATAGGGAATGTGAAGGAAAATGAGGAGTAGGGAAGTAGGAAGAGTGAGTAAATATCAGGATTAATATAGTAGAGGAAGTGAAGAAAAATAATAAAAAGAGAAGCAGAAGTGAGAAAATATGAAATGAAAAAGTAGGAAAAGTGACAGGATACAAGGTAGGGGAAGTAAGGAAAGTAGAGGCTACGAGAGGTTTTTGGGGAGGGTAATTAGGCGAATTAAGATTAAATGAGGGGAGCGTAAGTAGGAAAAATAAGCGGAAATCAAAGGGGAGTCTGGAAAAAAGAGAGGATAAAAGTAAGATAATTTACAGGAGAGAAAGTAATTAGAATTGAGGGGAGGGGAAGTATCGTAAGTAGAGGGTAATTAGGGTACGTAGAGTAAGTAGGGGCAGGGAAACAGAGGAAGTAAGGATAGAAAAAGCAGGAGATTATAGGAGAGGAGAAGTAGGCGAAGTGAGAAGAAAATAAGAGAGGGAAAGTAGAAGATGCAATGGGCAATGGGGGGCAATAAGGCCGAAGAACTAGAGTATATGGGGGAAATTTAGGTAAAGTAGAGAGGGTAAGTAAGGGAAGGAAATGTAATTAGGAGGATGTAGGAGAAATCATAACAAATAATGGTGAGTAGAGGAGAGGGCTGTATGGCCTGGGTAGGTAAGTATAGGAAGACGAGTCTTAGCTGAGGAACCGAGGAGTAAGGAAAGTAGAAGAGGAAGTAATTCGAAAGGAGTGGAGCGAAGTATGAAGTGAGGGTAAATCCGGAAAAATGGTGGGCTATATGTAACTGAAGTAGATCAAATTTAGGAAAAAGGAGTGGAAATGATGGAAAATGAGGGTGTGAATATCGAAAATGAGGTAAAATTAGTGGAGTGGATGTAGATGAAGTAGGAAATTGATCAGAAATGAGGGTGAATGAGGGAGTGGAAGTAAGGACCAAAGAAGGGAAGTAGGGAAAGGTGAGTGTGAGCTTCAGTAGCGTGAAGAGGGGGAATTAGAGGAGAAGTAAGTTTGGGAGGGGGGGGGGCGAGGTTCGTGTGAGGGAAGGGATATTATGGGAGGAGGTTTAAAAAACGTAATTAACGTCCTAATAGAAAAAGCCCTTTTTGTAGACCTGAGGCATCTAATTTGACTAATTTTCTTTTTTTTTCTAAGATTCGAGAATTGACTAGGACGGAAATTTGTATTTCTCCTGAGGAAGATTACTGGTTACTGCCTTTGGACGTTTTAAATGCCACACTTGCATTTTTGATATTTCTGGTTCTTGGAAAACTTCTCTACGATTACTTGTGTTTTAAAAGAACAGGAAAATTACCTTGGATTGTGACTAAAATACCATGATTTAATATGGTATTGTGTTAAAAGAATTTTATCTGCAGGTTCAGTTTATCTATAAAATACCCGAAGCAAATGTAAATAAAATGGCTTTTTGTCGAAATGTCTCATTAAAAAATTTTGTTTGTAATTTTCTTCCTGCAGATCATTAATTCAAAAGAAAAATTGTCAAAAAAGAAGATATTTGTTAGTCAAGCAATGGTTAAAATTACAATATTTACACTTACATTAAAAGAACAATTCGTCTATTCTTGAAATGTTGTACTTCTCAAAAACTTTTTGTTAGAAATAAATAATGTAGTAATGTAGATCAAAAATAAAATTAAAATTTGTATACTCATGAACTTGATAGATTCACGATATTTTGTAATTATTTTAAAAATGGATCGGTACTTTAAGTATACAAATCTGAACAATAATTGAATTGACAAAACGGTTCTATGTCTATTCAAAATTTGATAATTTCTAGATTGAACTGTTTTAATTCGAAAGTCTTAATAAGAATTGAAATTAATATCTAATTTTTTCCGATAATTTTATTTTGGAATAAAATTTTTAATAATTCATCAATAAAATATTTTTAATTCAAAGTTTTAGGGCTTCCTTTATATTATTTTTTATATTTAATTTAATAGATAAATTTATGAATATATTATTTCTAGTTATTTTTTTAGCCATCAAAAACGTAAACGTACGCTTGAAACTTTATAAACTATTTTCAATTTAAAAATAATTACATGATAATATAGTGGTAATTA
Source organism: Belonocnema kinseyi (assembly GCF_010883055.1). Taxonomy (NCBI): domain Eukaryota; kingdom Metazoa; phylum Arthropoda; class Insecta; order Hymenoptera; family Cynipidae; genus Belonocnema; species Belonocnema kinseyi. Next base: position 29,239,404 of record NC_046662.1, on the reverse strand, counting down.
AAGGTTTTTATTAGATTTAAAATATTGTTTAAATCTTAATAGTCCAATTTTCAACCGATTTAATTCGAAATTTTTTAATATAGAAAAAAAATTAGTAATTAATATTTAGGAATATTTCAATGCTTATTTAAGACGAGTAAATTATATCAAATATTCAAAAGGAAACAATTTAAAACTGAATTGCTTTACATAGAAAGCTTTGAATCTCTAGAATTTCGAAGAATTTTTAAACTTTTAACGTTAAATTTTAATTATTTTATTTAAAAAATGTCAAATTTTTATGTGAAATTGTAAAATTTTGACGTATGAATAATAATGGAACACTTTATTATTTGTTGGAAAAATATGAGTAATTTTAAGTAATATTTAGAAGGACTGGCGAAAAAGGCGAAGGGTTATGGGATGAAGAAAAGGAGGCATATATAAGGAACTCGAAACATAGAAAAACGGACAGGGAGGGGAGAAAGCTACTAGACATGATAGGAGAAACAGGATAGTTTAATGCAATAGCAATATGAAAGGAGATGAGGAAGGGGAGATCACATTCATAGGAAAGGGAGCAACAGTAATAGACTACATCTTGGCCGGAGAAAGAATGCGATATATGATAGGGAGTATGGAGGTAGGGAATGAGATAGGGTCCGAGCACTTTCCGGTCATAGTTACACCAAAAAGAGGCGTCAGTAAGCGCGGCAGAGGGAGAAAGGAAAAAGGGTGCGAAAGAAACACGAAAATGGGAGTCTGAGGGGTAGATAAATCAAAAGAGTTTAAACAAAAGATGGAAAAGGAGAAGGTTAGGTATGAACAAGAGGAGGAAATAGACTCGTTAATTGAAAGGTTGAAGGGGTCCATTGAAAGGGTAAAGGATGAGCTGGGTACTAATGAAGAAAGAGTAGGGGGAAAGAGATGCTGGTGGGACGAGGAATGGAGGGAGAGTAAAGAGAGAATAAAAGAGTTTGTGAGCAAATGGAGAAAAGGGGAAATGGAGAAGGAGGAGTATAACAGCAGGAAAAAAGAACATGAGAAAATGCTGGAAATAAAAAGACAAAAGGAAAAGGAAGAATATAAAGCAGAAGTAGAAAAAGCGATCAAAGAAGGTAGGGTGTAGGATGTGATAAATAGGGATAGAGGGGGAAGGAAGGGCGTTAACGAAGAAGTAGAAATGGAGGAATGGACGGATTATTTTAAGGGTCTATTAGGGCGAGAGCGAAATAAGATCAAAGGGGAAAAGTGTAGGATGGTCCAAGGAGAAATGAAGGAAGGAAACGAGATAACAGTGAGAAGAAGTGGATGAGGCAATAAATAAGTTAAAAAGAAACAAGGCGATAGGAGAAGATGGGATGGAGAACGAAGCGATGAAGAATTGAGGAGAAGGGATTAGGGATGGGATGTGGAAGATCTGCAACAAGGTCTGAAAAGGGGAAGGTTGACCGGAAGACTGAACGACGGGACTGGTGGTACCGCTTGTCAAGAAAGAGGAAGGAAAGAAGGTAGAGAAATACAGAGGGATCACTCTCATGTCAGTCGGCTATAAAATATATGCAGAAATTTTAAGAAAAATGTTGGAGAGTCAGGTAGAACAAAAACATAGTATCCCACATAATCAGACGGGATTTATGAAAGGGATGGGAACTATAGACAACATTTACGTACTTAACTATTTAGTTAACAGAAATCTGGGGAGAAAGAAAGGGAAACTAGTCGCTTTGTTCGTAGATTTCAAAGCAGCGTTTGACTCAGTGAACAGAAAAATGTTATGGCAGGCAATGCAAGAGAGGGGTGTAGAGGAAAAGTTGGTGGAGAGGATAAAGGAAATTTTTACTGAAACCAGGATTAGGGTGAAAATAGGAAAGAAAAAAGGGCTGGTTTTCTGGACAGGCCGAGGTTTAAGGCAAGGGTACCCGTTGAGTCCGTTACTATTTAATATCCTACTGGCAGACTTAGAGGAGAAGCTTGAGGAGAAAAGGAAAGGAGGAGTGGTTTTGGGTAATAGCAAACTATACTCTCTAGTATACGCGGACGATGTAATTCTATTACCAGATGATGAGAAGGGGATGAACCTAATGATGAGAATTTTCGAAGACTATGTGGGAACAAAAGAGCAGACAGTGAACGTAGATAAGACAAATGTGATGTGTTTCAGAAATAGAAAGATCAAAATAAATTACGTTTGGAAGATGAACGGACAAAAATTGGAAATTGTGGAGGAGTTCTGTTACCTAGGTTTTTGGATTGAGGCAGAAGGGGGAAACGAGCTGCAGGTGAGGAAAAGAATTGAATCTGCGAGTAAAGTAATGTGCCAAGTATGGGTTATAGGAAAGAGAGTGTTCAAGAACGATTGGAAAAAGAGGGTTTGGTTGTTTGATGCGTTAGTGTGGTCGATGTTTCGGCGAAATTCGGCACAATAAAGTGAGAGGTAATGTGCGAAATTCAAAAAGGTAGGAAGAAAGGAGAAAAATGAGAAGGGTGTTTAATATTCGAGAAGGGGTTACGGAGTGGCAGGACATAGAGTTAGAGCTATTAGTTAAACAAGGAGAAGAGAGATGGACAAAGATTATAGATTCGAGGTACAATAGATGGTATATGATGGTCAAAGGGTTGACGGAACCAGAATGTCTGCAAAAAATAAAAAAGGAAGAAAAATGAAGTAGGGTTGTATGGTTCAGAATGGGAGAAGGACTGAGAGCATGCAGATATTGGATGGATGAAGAGGAGAATTTATGCAGAGTATGTGGCTACGAAATGGAGTCATAGGCACATGTATTAGAGAGATGTACAGGAGAGGAAGAGAGACAGTTGAGTGTGGATGAGTGTGTAAGATGGATCTTGGATGGTAGTGGACAGGGAGTGATGTGGTTGAAGAAATTGGAAGAAGTAAGCGAAAGCAAGGGAGTAGGGCAGAGCCAAACTAAACTATCTATACGAATAGCCAAATTTTTACAGTACACACACCTCGTTTAAATTATTTAAAATCATTACAAGTTCTAAATTTAATTTGAATCGTTTTAAAACTTGTCACATTCTTTTCAATTACTCTAGTTTTTCCCTACAAATAATAAGTGTTCTTTTGTTATTTGTAAATTCAAATTTTAAGAATTTTTTTTATTTGTCGGATTTTCTAAAAGATTTCATAAGATTTTAGAATAAAATTTTAAAGCTTTTTAATTTTGCTTAGACCATTTAAAACAAAAATAATTTAACTTCTTATTCAAGAACTGTTAAGTTGAAAAAAATTATTTTTCAATTTTTAATGCGTGCGGCTTAAAATTACTTAAAATAAAATAGTTTTTAAACAAATTTTAAGTTTCATTGCATCATTCTTCAGCGAGGAAACTTGTTTTGATTGAAGTTTCAACAGTATTAGATATTTAAAAAATTGCTTACAATTTTTGTAAACAAATTAATCGACGAAAGTTAGATTTTTAGTAAAAATGATATATGGCTACTTTAGATGAGTGTTTTTAAGTGGAAATCTGAAGAAAAAAATTTCGATATCACTTATGAAAAAAATAGAGACCATTTTCTAATTACTGAAACAAATCTTATAAACAAATGCATAAATTTTTCATATTCAAATAGATTTGTTTTTATTTTTTAACAGAAAGAACAAGAATTATCTTGCTTATAGTTTTTTTGTGCGATTCTTCAATTCCAGACAATTAGTATCATTTGTTTAAGCAAAATTAATTAACAAATGCATAATAGTGTGATTTTGCAGTAGAAAGAATTCTGTTTTTTTAATCAGCTTCAGATATATTAAAAATAGCTCTTGGCATGATCCTTGGTCATAAAAAAGATAATTTTTATTTGTTTAAACAAATTTAATTGACAAATTAATTGTTTTGCCATTTTTCAAAATATATATCTCACTTTTTTAGAGAAATAAATTTATAATGTCTTGCTAGTAGACCTCTATAATTATTTCTTATGAATACTAAACAATTAGTAATTTTTGTTAAAAAATGTAATAAGCAAATTGATTCTTGAAATTTTTCTTGAAATTTAGTTCTTAAATTAAATTCAACGACTTTTCCTGCTTGGATATATTTTCCACGTTTATTTTCAATTGATTTTTGACTATAGGTTTAATAAAAAAATCTTGCGTGTTTTTTTTAAATGTCGGCTTTCTTGCTTGAATTCTTAAGGGATGTTAAAACATTCATGGTTTCATATATTTTAAATTTTGTTTTTGATCTATAAAATACAATTTATTTATCAAAATAAAACAAAAAGTTTTAAGAAGGATAACATTTTAATGAAAGACTAATTTTTTTCTATTAAAATGATGTAAAAATTAAAAATTGGAAATTTTTTGAGTAAAAACTGTCCATTTTTCTGATAATATTCTGGCAAATTATTGATCTACGAATTCGAAATTACAAAAAAATATAATTAAACACTTTTGAAAAAGCTACTTTTTGTACCTTTTAGTGTGGGGTTCTTTGTGCGTTCAACATTCTAAGAAATCTTTATATATATGGAAACATTTACTGCATTTTTCGATTTTTAATGTTTACAGTGAATTTATTAAAAAAATAAAATTATGCTCTTTTTGTTTTAAAATAAATTTCCTTTGTAAGTGCATTGGTCTATTATTTTCACCCTTGAGTGTTTTCTTCTATGGAATTATTTATGCGGATGTATTTGAGATTATTGATCCTTTAATTCGTTTTTGAGTTTTTGAAAATGTTTCTTGTAAAAATCTTCGGCAGCTTTCTCTTTGGCTGTTCCTTCGGCACGCCCTGAACCTGAAATAATTAAACAAATTGTAAGTAGTGATAAAAAATTTGTAAAAGAGAATCGAAGGTGAAACAACTCTAAACTTGAAGTTGTAGAATCTCTCATGGACGAAATAAGTTGTTTTTTGGAGGATATTAGGCAAAACGTATTAATGCGATTTTTGCAAAAGAATTAGAAGTTATGCTTTTTTTGAATTTTTGGTTTTGCTTTTTAAAAATCCTAAATTTTGTCTTTAAATTTAGATAATTTTTGATCTACAACAAGTTCTCTTACTCATTTATATCTTGCAACATTTTCAGGAAAAATAAAAAAATTCAATTTTCATAAACAAAAAAATTCTCTTCACTCTTGGCTTATGGAAATACCCACAATTTCTGTTCAATATCTAAGGAAAATATATGTTCGTAAAAGGGAAACTTCCTGCGAGTTTTTAGTAGGCTACTAAATTTTTATCGTCAGAAAATTATTTTTAATGAAACCAAATTTTCAAATTTTTTTCTGAAACAATTTAAGTTACAAAAATAATGTCAAGACAAGACATTTTTTGACTACAAAATTTTAAAATCAATATATTCAAATATATTTCACATTTATCCAGATATTTTTCAATAATGTGCAAAAACTTTGTTTGAATCTGAGTTTAAAAAATTAATAATACCTAGGCCCAAATTTTCAGATTTTTATTATCCATTTATTCAGATTCTTCATTAGGGTCTTCAGGATTCAAGATTTTTCTTTAAATTATTTTTTACGTGTTTTTAAAAATATTTTTTATTTGATTTGATCGTGGGCAACGAGATCGAATATGTTTGCTAAAATTTGCTAAAGTACTCATTCAAAATTAAAACGGTCGATGGAAGAAAAAACAGTTTCGACATGTTATATCTGGATTTTTTTATGCACTGTAATCCAGTGTAATTGAAGTCATCCTTGAAATTAAAAAATATATATTTTTCTTGACTGAAAATTGAACTATTTCGGTTTTCTTATAAATAGACTTCTTTTGTTAAAAATTCAAATATTTTCGTAAACATTTGTTTTTTTTTGGTAGAAAAGCAATCTTATTTCTTAAAAATAAGATTTTGGTGAAAAATTGATCTACTTTGTATAAGATTTTACAATTTTTTGAAAGTTAGTCTTTTAATATTTTAGTACAAATTCATTTATTTTGATTGAAAATTAGATTTTTTTCATTAAACTGTATCTATTTCATTTTTCGTGAAAATTTATCTTCTGCAGTTGAAAATTACAGTATTTTGCTACAAAATTGAGATTCGTTGCTTCAAAAATAATATTATTGGTTGAAAATTTATCCTTTGACTAAAAATTAATTTCCGCAGTGAAAATTTGAACCATTTTCCTTTCAGTTCAAAGTTTTTATCTTTATTGAAAATTTAAAAATTTTGTTGAAATTCGTTCTTGGTAAAAATAAACTTTTTTAACTGAACATTAAACTATTTCATTTTTGATGCAAATCTGTCTTTCTCACTTGAAAATTAATTAATCAGATTAAAATTAAATCTACTTTGTAGAAAAATAAGCAATTTAGTCAGAAAGTCCTTTTTTGGTTAAAAATGTATCATTTTCATTGGAAATTTATCTATTTAGTTGAGAATTTAACTATTTTTTTTTTAAATCTATCTTTTTGGTTAAAATATATTTTTCTACTGAAAATTTAAATATTCCATTTAAAGATTTTTCATTTTAATTAAACATTGACCTCTAAAGTTCAAAATTAATTTTTTAACTAAATATTTAATAAATGAATTTTGGTGGAAAAATGATATTTTTTAGTTGAAAATTCATGTATTTCGTTAAAATTTTATTGTAGAAAATAAATTCGTTATAAATTTCCTAAACCAAAAATTCAACTATATTCCATTCTTTAATACAAATTTTTTTTTCGTTGAAAACTCATTTGATTATTTAAAAATTTAACATTTTGTTAAAAACTAATTTTATTTTTTACCTAATTTTAGAACCTAAAACTTAAACATTCCATTGTTTGTGTAAAATTCAACTATTATATTAAAACTTTTTTTAATTCGTTTTATTTTTGGTTGAAAATTAATTTCTCTGACTGAAAATTTAAATATTCCGCGTTTAGTGCAAAATGTATCTTTTTTAGCTGAAAATTAATCTCTGCTTGAAAATATAACTATTTTTTGGAAAACACATTGTGTTCTGATCAACTTTTCTCTGAAAATGTAATCTTTTCATTTTTGGTGGAAAATTCAACTTTTCTATGGAATTTTTTTTAACTTTTTTTTTGTTATAAAATTATTTTTCTTAACTGAAAATTGAACTATTCTGCTTTTAGTTCAAAACGTTCAAAATGTTAAAAATTCGTTTTTTTCGATTGAAAATTAATTTCTTCAACTGAAATTTTAACTATTCCACTTTTAGTTCAAAATGTATCTTTTTTAGTGAAAAATTGAAAAATTCATCTCTTTGGTCGAAAATATAAATATTATTTTTCAAATTTGTTTTTTTGGTTAAAAATTAATTGACATAAACTAAAAATTGAACTATTTTATTTGTTGTGAAAATTTGTCTTTCATTGTTGAAAATTCATGTATTTTGCTGAAATTTCGTCTTTTATATGAAATTCAAAATTTTGCTTTAAAATTTATCTTTTTGGTTAAAATAACAACCAAGGAATTCTTCGTTGAGAATTCACCTCTTTTGGTTTAAAATTAATATACTTTCTGGAAAATTCAACAATTTTGTTAAAAAGACTTTTTTTGGTTCCAATACTAAAAGTTTTAGTTCAAAATTGGTCTATTTAGTTTAAAATGTAATTTTTGTTGTTGAAAAAATATGTGAAGACTGAAAATTTAAATATTTAAATTGAACGATCATCATTTTAGGTAGAGACTCATCTCTTTGATTGAAAAAATAAATACATTGTTAAAAACATCGTTGTTTCTTGCTTGAAAACATATTTTTTTCAATAAAAATTTAACTATTCAATTTGAAAATTGAAGTGGGACGATGGTCGTGGGGGCTAAAGCGTAGGCTTTGGACCCACTCCTTCGGCTTGCGGGTTCGATTCCCGCCTCGCACTCTGGAAGAGTCTCGGTGGCCCATGCGGTGAACACTAGCCTAGCAAGGGAGTTGTTCATCTCCGGAGAGTCGTGGGACCGGTACCTCTAGAGAAAAAGGTTTTTCTCTAAGTACTTAAGGCTGTTGCTCTTGGTGGTTCGGAACCCACCTTAAACTGTAGGTCCCCCTTCCACCACCAAGTAAGTTTGTGGAGGGTGTGTAAAGGAATAGAAAAGGTGTAAGAAAAATGTAAACCCTTAGGGGACACATTAGAAGCTTCCACTCATCAATTTGAAAATTTATCATTTTAGTCAAAAATTCATCTCTTTGGTTAAAAATTCAACTATTCTGATGAAAAAATGTTGTTTTGTTGGTTGAAAATAAATTTTTTGATAAAAAATTTAACTATTACAGTTTAGGTGGAAAATTAATATTTTTCCGATGTAAGTTCATCTATTTGTTTGCAATTTTTTTCAAATTAATTTTTTTGATAATTCGTCTTTTATTGTAGAAAATTAATTTTTTTGTTTACAAATTTTTTTGCTGAAAAATTCGTTTGTTTAAAAGTGAAACGAACCTTGTCCAATATACTCTAGAATTCTACATATTGACAAGAATCCACACTGTTTATCAGGTTTGACATCATACACTGGTTCAGGTAGATTTTCTTCCAGACAGAAATTATATAGTTTCACCATCGCCACTTTTTTAACTAAAATATTAATCTTTGAAGTATTCAATTTAAAAAAATTAGTTTAGCTATGGTTGTACGGGGTAACTTACCGACCGAACAAAATTATGTTCCATGATAAGTTACCGACATCAGGTAATTAACATCGGTCGGTAATGCAGATTTCAATTACCTGATGTCGGTAACTTAGCACAGAACAAAATCTTGTTTCGTCAGTAAGTTTGGTCTGCTTAATTATTTTCATTATTTATTATTTTTATGATAGCGACAATTAAAAGATTTTTTATTTCGTGAAATTGTTTTTGTATTTTACCTGAATGTATAAACGTATCTCTTTTGTTAAGGTTCATGATTTCCAACATTCTAAAACAGATTTTGTTAAAGTTTATTAATAATCATTGCATAATAGTCTTATATAATTTAATTAACACATACTCTTGTCGACTAAATTCTTTAAGACCTTCTGGCGTTTTTTCTTCCATTTGGCTTATTGCTAGCATATGCAACATTCTTGCAGCAGCTTCATTTTTAACTATTTCTAGTATTTTTCCAGCTGATGACACTGAAAAGTAACGGTTAAATAAATAAAGTAAAAAAATTTGAATTGAAGAATTTTGTATAAAATTCCGTATAGGAATATATACGAAAAATAAATTAATGTTCACCTCTGTAATTAGCAAAACTACATGTAATCTCAATTTTACCCTTTCGATCATCGTTTTTATTGTAGTCAATTTTTTTATTACAAATTTTTCCGTACTGTTCCAAAATTATTACAGGCGATTCACCGAAAGAGGCTACAGAATTTTTTTCATCTCCACACCCTTGGTTTTCTGTCTGTAAAAATATAATTTTATTTTTAATCAAATTTCCCATGGAATTGAATTATTTAAAAATCTATTTTAACATTCGGGTTTATCCAAAATTACTTTAATTTCAATTGAAATAGTGAAATTTTTAAGCTAAAAATATGAATTTTCTACTAAACAGTTTAATTTTATGCCAAATATTTTAATTCTCTTCCCAGAAGATTAATTTTTTACCTAAAAGATGAATTATAAACAAAATATTTCAACCTTTAACCAAATAATTAAATATTGTTCCAAAAAGTATGACCTTCTACCCAGTGGGCACGAAATTTGGCGACGTCTTTACGACATCGTTGCGACATCTTTAGGACATCTTTACGACATCCTATGTCCATGTCGTTTCGGTGTCTTTGCGATATCGTAAAGCCATCGTCAGATCATACGACTTATTTACGATATCGCAAAGACACTTTAACGACAGAGATATAGGATGTTATAAAGTTGTCGTAAAGATGTCGTAAAGATGTGGTAAAGACGTCGCCATACTTTGTGTCCACTGGGTATACCTATATAGTTGAATTTTTAAATTAAAAAGATGAATTTTTAACAAAAAATAATTAAATTTTCAGAAAGAATTTTTAAAACAAGAATAAAACGAATTTTCGACTAAGATTATAAACCTTAAACCTAAAAAATGATCTTTTCAAAAAGTAGTTAAAATGTCAATCAAGGAATTGAATTTGTAATCTAAGCAAAAACATTAAAAACATTAATTAAACACTAATTAAATTAATTTTAAACTAAAGAGTTAAATAACCAAAAAGATTAATTTTTTACTGGAAAGATGTATTTTAAGTGAAAAATTTAATAGTTAATATTTCAAAAATAAAAGATTAAAAATTTAGAACAGTTGAATTGATTAAAAAAATATGAATTTTCAACAAAACAGTTGAATCTTTAAATAAAAAATATTAGTTCTCAACGAGAATGTTGCATTTTTATTCCAAAAGTCAACATTTCTATTAAAAGAGATGAATTTTAAATCAAAAAGAAGAATTTTCAACCAGAATTGAATTTTCAATGAAAAATATTTTTAAGTTGATAAAGAACTAAATAGTAAATAGTTGAATATTCTACCAGAAATACGAATTTTTTACCATAAAATTAAATTTTGTAACTAAAGAAGATAAATTTTCAACCATTAATAGAATAATTAGATTTTCAACATAAAAAATAATTTTCAGTCAAAAAAGCGAATTTTCTTATAAACATGGGAATTTGCAACCTGATTGTCAAATTATAATTTTTAAAGATTAATTTTTAACAAAAAAAACTAATTTTTAATTAAATAGTTGCATTTTGAACTTGAAATAATGCAATATCTACATCAAATTTGTTTATTTTAAATTAAAAACAGACAAATTTTAACCAAACATTCAAATTTTTAAGAACATACATTAATTTTCAATCTAAACATCTGAATTTTCAACCAATCAATTAGATTTGTAAACCAAAAGTTTATTTTCTACCAAAAAATACGAATTCGTAACAAAAGATTTGAGTATTAAGCCCTAGATTAAGAATTTTCAGCAAAAAAGTTAATTTAAAAATAATGAGTAAAATTGTCAACAAAATATTTAAATTTTTATTTTGAAAAGTTGATTTTTTATTTGAAAAAAAAACGAATTTACATCTAAAATTGCAAACCTTCACACAAAAACATGAAATTTAAAATATTAAAAAAAAAAAAATTAAAAAAAAAAAAAAGAAAAACGGTTAGATTTTACCATCAAAAACTAATTTTTAAGAAAATACTCAAAGTCTTAACTAAAATAGTTTAATTTTGAACCAAACAGTTGCATTTTTAACCAAAAAAAGTATTTTCTACTATGCAAGACAATTTTTGAACAAAAACCATAAATTTGTAATGAAGGTATTAGTTTTTTCACAAAATTTTTAAATTTTTTAGCCAAAAATATAAATTTTCCAGAAAACAGTGAAATTTTCAACAGAAAACTTTATTTTTAATCAATTTTCTACTCAAAAAGATTAATGTTTAACAAAATAGTAGAATTATGAACAAACAAGAAAAATTTTCAATAACAAATTTAATAGTTGGCTTTTTAAACAAAAATATTAAAATTTAATTTAATTAAAATTTTTTCAAATAATTTAAATTTAATTAAAATTTAATTTAATTTAATCTTGAAACCACGAATTTTTAACAAAACGGTTGAATCTTCAACTAAAACGTATTCGTTTTTAACCAATTTCATTTTTAATCCAATAGAATTTATGCACTGCACCTGATGGCAAAAATATCAATTGAAAGTATTTATTTTTATCAATTAAAAAATAAAGTAAAAACTTAATACGCACTTTTACTGTTTTTTCGGTTTTCTGATTATTGCCTAGTTTCGACTGAATTTTAAAATTTGCTTCCGCAGCAATGGGTTTTGTGGTTGGTGTTTCGGAATCGTTAGTTTTGTTGATGAATCGGTCCGGTGATACTTCTTAAAAATATTTATTATTTGCTATGAATGATATTTGAAAAAAATATTGAACTATTCTATATATATTAGGGTGCTGGAATTTTTTCTGTTGTTGAAAAAAAACAACATTTGGATAGGAAAGAAAAATATTTTACATTGTTTATTACTTTTTAAAATAAACTAGTTATTGCTTCTGAATGTAGAATTTCTCAGTTAAATTAAATAAAATTACTATTGTGACTTTTTATAGTTACTATTTATTTTGTGATTTATTAAGTTACAAATATTCGAGAAATACTAGCAGCAATAGAGCTCGAAGCGTTATTCTAAAAAAGTATTTGAATCGTTCTAAATTCTTTTTCTAAACCACCAAGGTTTACACTTTGTTTCCAATTCTTTGAAGTTTTTAAAATTTTTTAATCTTGCTGGGATCTTTTTTAAACGACCTATATAATTTTTAAAATAATTTTAATTTTTCCTGCAATTTAAATATTCCTCTAAAAAAATAGTTTTAAAATGTTTTTAAATCCTTTTCTTAAAAAGTTGTAGTTACAAAATCTCGCATACAATGTTATGGAAATAATGAAATTTATTTCTAAATGTTTCTTATGTTTCTAATTGAAATTTTTTAGGATTTAAAACTCTGTCAAAAAAAATTTGAAAAATTAAACTTTGTTTATTTTGAAAGATTTTGAATTTTTTGTTAAAAAGTGAATTATCTTAAATTATGTAAACAAGCTTTTCAGAACTTTAGATAAGTTCAAAAATAATTAGATTGTGTGAATTTCAAACTATTTTTTTTCTTAAAACGGATTTTCTTAGAAAATTGAAAAGAATTTCAAATTATGCACTACAATTTTAAAAAAGAGTGTAGAAAATTTTAAAACGCAAATTTTTAATTTTTACAAATTAAAAAAAAAATCGCGTAAATTTAAGAGCTATTCAGTAATTATGAAAAGATTAAAAAATAATCCAAGACTTCGAAGGATTTCAACAAATTAAAAACTAAATGTAGATTTTGAAAAATTAAATAAAGCAACTTTTTAACAATTTTTAAAGGTTTCAAGAGAATGAAAAGATTTTCTAAAAATTTAAAAAGATTTTTTATTATGAGAAATTAATTTTAACAAAATATTTTAAAATAATTTAAAAGAAATTTTAAAAGATTTAAAAAATTTAGAGAAACGGTTTAAAAAAAATTAAGAAAAATTTAGCAGTTTGAAAAGATATTTAAAAGAAGTAGATTAATTACTTTGAAACCACTAAGGTTTGTAGGTCTAAAAATAGGGAAATATAGCATTTGTTAATTAATATTATTTAAAAAATTATCAATTTTTATTGGATACCCAACCCCTACAGACATTTTTTTGCACGTTTATACGAATTGGGATATTAAAGTTGGAAATTGGGGAAATTAATTTCGAGGCACTTAAGAACGTTTTTATGCTTTCAAACTTCCGAAAATACGAAAAAATTTCCAAAATTAGATTTTTTTATTTTTCAGAAATTTAGGACGACAAAAACATTCCGTCGTATTAATTTCCCAAATTTTCAACTTGATATCTCAAATGTCAATTCGTGTGGACGTAGTTATTGCAAAATTTATTTTGGTAAAGTAGGGATCGATAGAGTAGGTATCGGTAAAGTAGGGATTGGTAAGGTAGGGATTGGTGAAGTAGAGATCGGTAAAGTAGGGATCAGTTAAGCAGGAATCAATAAAGTAGGGATCGATAAAGCAGGAATAGGTATAGTAGGAATCGGTGAAGTAGGATAAGTATTACATATTATTAAATAAAAAACTATTAAATTTTTTTCAAAAATCGGCTATAAAATTTGTTGAGGAATTTGATTAAATTCTATTTTTTTTAAACCCGTTGAAATCTGGTTATGGAATTTGCGCACTGTGCGCCAGGCCCATCTCGAGGCCCCCGTGTGCCTATAAACAAATCAACATTAATAATTAATTAAGTTATTTATATAATAGAAGTTAATATTCACTTATCAACTGGGATTGACAATTCCTATCCAATGTAAATGTATTAGTTAAAGCCGAAGTTTCACAAGACTTGGAAGAATTTCCAACAATTTTATCCCAATCATCAATGCTTGCAGAATCTTTTATTTTCATTCGAATGATATCTGTGACCTCTTCTAACTTCTCCTGTGGTTTTATTTCAGTTTTTAAAATTTCTGATTTTTTAGCCATTTCCTTCGATTTAATCGTCTCAATTACTTTCTTAAAATGAGGGATTGATACTCCAGTCACACTCGAATGTTTGCGAGGACCCTCATTTGATTTTGGAATAGCGTTTTTATCAATTTTTGGTCCTTCGCTATGTGTTCTCTGTCGCCTTGGAGATTGAGGCAACCTTGGGACAACGGATTTTCCAAATATTTTTGACGCAGAAGATGGTCTTGAACCTTTATTATAATTTACAGCGTCATTGTCATCTCTCGTCGCACTTTTAAGACATTCTGTTTTTTTGCAATCTGAAAATTAAGTTTAATAATGGAGATTGCTTGTAAAAGAAAGTTATCTAGAAGATTAGACACCGAATGGCAAGGGATAGAAATAGTTAAGAAGCCTGGAGAAGATGGGATGGTTTATACTAAATGGAAATATAGAGGACAATGATGAAAAGGATGCTCAAGAGGAGATAAGGGAACTGTAATTGATTGTGATAGTCGAGAGCAGACGAGCCCAGTCGGAAGTTGCGGGGAACCACCGCAAGGGGAAATTGTGGGAGAGCACGCTTAAGCCAGACACATACTTTGCTCTCCCAAAAATTCCCCTATGCAGCAGTTTTCCGCGACGCATGTGCCCCGCGTGTACGTGCTCTCCCACCATTTCTCGCCATGTGGCACTTCTTCGTAACGACGAGGCTGAGCCTAAGTTTGGTGCGCAACTTCAGACTGGGTTCGTCCGAACTCGTTTGATAGTGGATGATAAGGTAGACTACTAAAGGTAGACGATTACATATATTCATATAATTAATACCTAATAGGGACATTAGAGGAAGAAAAGAGTAATAACAATAAGGATAAGAAGAGAGAAAAAGTAAGAAGAACAGGAAGAGAGGATTGGGAAAAAGGCGGAAAAGAATAGTTTAAGGAATATGTCAAGAATATCATAATAGGAGAGAAAAATATAAAGGAAGAGATGAAAATAGTGATAGGAGGGATAAAAAGAGTATTTGAGGACATAAGCAAAAATGATGTTAGAGAACAAGTGGATGACAAGTTAGAGCATGGGATGAGGAATGTAAAGAGAAGAAGAAAGTGAAAAGCAAATCAAGATAATAGAGAAAAAGAAAAAGTATCAGGAAAAGAATATATGAGAAATGAGCAGGAGTATCCTGAGATGTGTAATAAAAAAAAACGATGGGAGAAATCAAATATATGAAGAAGAAGTGAAGAAGGTTAGATAGAAGAAGAGGTTTGTAAAGTAATCAATAGAGAGAGACAAGAAGCAAGAGAGTAAGCCGGGATATCGGGCTGATAGAATGGAAAAAAAATATCTAATAGATTTGCTAGCAGAGGTAGAAACACGGTAAGAAAATATGGGAGGAAATAACTAAGGGAATGGGTCTAATTAATGTGCAATAGAGTATGGAGAGGATAGGGGTGGCCAGAGTTATGGAAAGAAGGAGTAGTGGTATCGTTAGTGAAAAAATACAAGGTGGAGAGGAAGAGGTTAAAGTTTATAAAGAAGGAATTTGTGGAAAGAAAGATAACTAAGACAAGGTGATCCCTCGACCCCTTTTTCATTTAATATATTAATATTAGATTTTGAAGAAGTTAAGGGAACAGTACAGGGATGTGTTAGGACAGAAGGTTAAGAAAGAATATTAGGCTTAATTACAAGATTGTAAATGATAAAGTTGGGAAAAGTTAAATTTAAATTTAGAATAGACGTATGTACTGAGGTTTAAAAAAAGTTGAGATGAGTTGAAAGGTTGGAAAGGTTGATTTAATCGAGATTATATAAGAGAAAGGATAATAAAGTGACAGTGGTAATTAAACCGATATGGCGAAAAGGAACAAGAAGGTTTAAAAATGATCGGAGAAGGAGAATCTGGTTATCTTATACGCTGGTATATAACTAGGAGTAGATTGGAGGACGCTTGCATATATGGTGACAGAAGAAGCACAACGGAATGAAATAAGTATTACATCAGGAAAGAAGGCATATGAGTTTAAGGAGGAGCTAAGGAAGGGAAAGTGAGGGAAGTGAACAAAAAAGTTTGAAGGAGGTAGAAGAAAGGAGCGGAAGAGTGATAGAATTAATGGGATGGGAAAAAAGAACGGAGTTTATAGGGATTAGGATATTGGAGACTGGAGTGAACCATTAAGAATTAGGAGGAAGAGGCAGGGAAAGGGTGGTAACGGGAATAATTCAAGAATAAAAATATAATAAATGGATTAAGATATTAGTAAAGTTGTACCAAAGTGTTGAGAAAAGGTATGAGCAATAGTGAAGAGAAATAGTTAAGAATAAAAAAAATGAATGTGAAGAATCTGTGAATGGGAAGAGGAAATATTTGTGCATGTATGGGAAGGATGTAGAAGAAGGATTGAAAATAAAGGAAACTGGAAAGAGAATGAGATAAAGGTTTTAGAGGATGGAGGATTGTGTGAGGAGATCTAGATTTGGAAACGAGTTGAGGGAAGGGATGTATTGGAAAGAGAAAGAGTGAAGTATGAAAAAAATAAAAGTGAATAATCCGTCAATGGGAAGAGGAAATATGGGAGCATGTACGGATAGGATATTGAAGAAGAATTAAAGATAAAGAAAGCTGGAGAGAGAATGTGGCCAAGGTTTCAGGGGAGGCTGAAATGTGTAAGGAGATTAAGATTGGGAAACGAGTTAAATGAAAGAATGTATTGGAAAGAGAAAGAGTGAATTAAGAAAAAATAAAAGTGAAGAATCTGTTAATGGAGCGAGGTAAGATTGGAGCATGTATGGGAAGGATATAGAAGAAAAATTAAAAATAAAGGAAGCTGAAAAGGGAATGTGGTTAAGCTTTAGTGGAGGATAAATTGTGTGAAGAGATTTAGATTGTGAAAAGAGTTAAGGGAAGGGACGTATTGGAAAGAGATAGAGGGAAGAAAGAAAGAAAGTAGAGGAAAGATTGGAGCATGTATGGGAAGGATGTAGAAAAAGAATTAAAGATAAAGGAAGCTGTAAAGAGAATTTGGTAAAGGTTTTACAGAAAGATGGATTATGTGAGAAGTTTTATATTGAGAAACTAGCTAAGGGAAGGGATATATTGGAAAAGGAAAGAGTGAAGAATAAAAAAAAAGGTAATAATCTGTAAATGGGAATAGGAAACATAGGAGCATGTACGGGAAGGATGTAGAAGAAGGAATAAGGATAAAGGAAGCTTAAAAGAGAATGTAGTAAAGATTTTAAGGGAGGATGGATTGGGTGAGGAGTGTACGGAAAGATGGGAAAGGTGTAGAGGATCTAATAAAAAAAATAGTAATGTCAAAAATGGATTCATTATAAATAAAGAAGGAAGGTATCTAAATATTTCAATCCACATTGCATTAAAAAATTATTTCTCACCTTCTGAATGCTGTTGGAGAGATTTTTCTACATCTTTTAGCTCATCATCCCTCGGTTCATCAAAAAAGGAATCTCTTTCACTGACTGTACTTGTTGTACAAAATAAAGTCGTATTTGTTTTTGAATCCTCGTTAATAAAAGATACTTTATTATTTTTGTAGGCAGTTTCAGTTAAAGTTAAATAATCTAAATTGTACACTTCTGTTTCGAGTACACTTGGTATGCTGCCTACATCATCTTTGGCTAACTAAGTTGAATAAATTATTAATAATACAACAATTGGAAAATATCTGAAGAATTTGTAAATGGTTACTTACGGATTGATCACATAAATTAGATTGATCTGAAACTGTTTCTTCAGATTGCTTATCATTCAATGACTCCTCAGTTGAAAATACTTCGAAAGAAAACATGAAATTCAAATAATTAGTTAGTGATCAATAATCTAATCAAAGTTCATATTTAAATTTTGAAAATGTAGAATTTTTCATGATTTAAGTCGTCTAGAATTATTTATAAGGCTTCAATCAGTTTAAAAATTTAAAATGATACAGATTTACATTTTCAAATGTAAGGAATAAATACTTTTAATATTGAGCGTGATTAAAATATTGTTATATAAAAATAAACCTTGCTTTTCCACATGTTTTTTTTTTGATTAAGTTAAATATTCCGAAATTTAAATTTCTGCCGTTTGAATCAAAGGAACATGCTATTATTTTTCTTTCAATAAGATTTTTTCATCTGTTTTGAAGCGTTCCAAAATCGAAAAAATCCAATATCCTAAAATTTCAAAATCACAATAATCAATTTTTTGTATGAAAGCAAAATATTTGCATGATTCTTCAATTCAAGATGAAAATATGTTCACAAAACTTCTTTTACTCTAAAATTGTATTACTGTTCTCTTGTAAAAATGTACATACAGAAAAATTGTCATTATTTTTAACCATTAGGAAACATTTCTTAATTTGGAATCTAAAAACTGAACAGAAGATATTTTCTTTTAAGAAGTTTTACAATGTTGGCAATTTATTTTTTTGTGGATTTCAGTAATCTAGGTAATAACAGATTTCAATTTTTTTACTTTTTCCAGATGTCAACCAGTACTTTTTTCTGGCCCCAAACAATTTAAATAATCTTAGTATTTTTCTTTTCAAATTGCCAAAAATTATTGTATCAACTATAAAACCGATGTAATCAATTGAAATATATTTATTTTGAAATGAAAAGATTAAAAAATAATTTTTGTGGTTCAATAAAATTTTAAAAAATTAAATTGGCAAAAAATTTCATTAAAAAATTTAGTTTGAAAAAGAATTTTTTGAAAAGCGAGTTTTCGAACCAATAAATTTTGCTATGTTTTACAATAAGATTAGACTAAATGGTACAGCCTTTATAAACCAGGACAATTCCTTTTTTAGATTTTAGAGACTGAACAATTATAAAAAATAGAAACAATTTTTGTTACGCCTAATTTTAAATTACGAATTTTAAATTGGAAGTTTCAAAGTTTTGTTATTAAAATTTTTATCCTTATTATATTATTATACTGTGCTATTTTTTGTCGATCCTATATAATTTTATTTATCCACATATTCCGTAACACAATACTTCAATTTCAAAATTTGCGGACTTTTCCCTGATTTTTTTCTGACTAATTTTTCATTTCCTCATACCATTTATATTTTAATGAAAAAAATAATATTTCTTTTTTAAATAAAATAAACCAATTTTTAATCTTTAATTTATTACACTCAGGGCAGCTACAGCCCGAAAATAATACAACAAATTCTAGGATTTCAGTGCAATAAGATTGAGTTCAACAAGATTGAAAGGAAACGAGAAGTATTGGATGAAATTAATAAGCATGCAAATTGAATTAAAGAAAATTTAAATGAATCAGGAAATAAAAAAATATGACAAAATTGAGTCCTAAATGAGTTAACAAAAATTCAAGAGAATTTTATTAAATGCCTAAGAATTAGAAACAAAACTTTTAATAACAATTGAATTGAGTAGATTTAAGTGGATTTCAAAGAATTTAAGTAATTAAAATAAAATGTCAAAGAATTTAAAAAATCAGGATAAATAAAAAAAATCAGAGTAAATTCAAATAAATTATAGGTCTTGTAAAATTTTTTTAAATCTTCCTAAGTTCTAGAAAATTTTTCACAAATCTGTTAAATTATGTTAAAGCTCTTAAAAATGCCTTGGAATATTTTTAAATAACCTAAAATATTAGAAATCCTCAAAAATCCTATTAAATTTCTGAAATAAATCAAACTTTGTTGAAATAATTTAGAATACCCTACAATATTGCAAATCCTTTCAAACCAATTAAAGTCCATGATAATTTTCTGAAACTTTAATAAAATTCTCGGAATTTTTAAAAATACATTAAAATATTTGAAATTTTTCGAAATTCATTGAAACTCCTCAAAGCTGTATAAAATTCCTTGGAATTTATCAAAATAATTTAAAATCTTCAAAATCCTTCAAAACCCCTTTATATTATTTATTTATTTATTTAAACTAAATAATTTGAATTAATTATTGAATTCTTTAAAAAATTATTTAAATCTTTAGAAATACTCTAAAAGATTTTTAAAGCCTTCAAGAAACTTTAGAAACATGAAATAGGTATAGAACAGACCTGAGTTTCTGTTACTAAAAAAATGCCCTGAATCATCTTATGGAAAAAATCATTTTTGATCAAGTTACAAATTTTCGAAATATTAACCAAAATGTATTATTCCGGATTTGGTTGGTAAAAAGTCTTATCTCAAATGAACGAAAATGTTTTTCACATAAATATTTTTTTGGTCTCGTTTATAGATATTTTACAACTTTTACTGAAAAACCTTTTGATTTTTTGAAATGACCTAAGAACTAAGTAAAATAATTTTTTTACTTTCAAAAATATAGAGGCGTATTTTTCTGTTAGAACAGAACTAATTTTATGAAGGAATCTGTATTATCATCAGAGAATAACAGAAATTATTAACGTATTTTCAGACTAGAATACATCTGGCAAAATAATGTATTTTTTCAGAAAAAATGTGATTAAAATTTTTTTAAATTCATAGCTCGATCTAGTCTAAAAAGACGTTAATAATTTCTTTTATTCTCTGATGATAATACAGATTTCTCGAAAAACTTAAATATGTAACACCTGGTAAAATAATGCGTTGTATTTCTGAAAAGGATTCGGAAGTTCTGTGGTTCGATTCCCAGTGGAACGATGGAGACATTTTTTTAAAAACCTAAATGTAAATTGAATAATTTCATGAAAGACATTTTTCGTGAATTGAAAATAAGTAATCTAGATCTAGATTGTAGCTTGATAAAAAGTCTTTTTTTCTCTAAAATATGATATTATTGTTTGTTATTAAAAACGATACAGGCAAAAATTTCTAAATACCACTAACCCCCCCCTCGCAAAAAAAATTTTTAAACTTTAAAAACATTCAAGGGATCTTTTTCGACCAAAAGTAATATCTGAACTATTTTTTTAAATTGCGGCTATACCTGATAAATATATTTTTTTATTTCTTTCTGCCCTCTTATAAAATTTGAAATTTTTAAAAATAATTTGAAAATATTTTTAAAAACAGTTCCTTTTAAACTCTCCATCTTTCGTAAAAGCGGTTTTTAAATACATATTCAAATTCAATTTTTGATTTGATTTAATTTTTATTTTTGATTGTATCCAGTGGGCACGAAATTTAGCGACGTCTTTACGACATACTTACGACATCTTTACGACATTTTTACGGCATCCTATGTCCGTGTAGTTTTGGTGTCTTTCCGATATCGTAAAGGCATCCTCAGATCATACGATGTGTTTACGATATCGTAAAAACACCTTAACGACATGGACATAGACTATCGTAAAATTGTCGTAAAGATGTCGTAAAGATGTCGTAAAGACATCGCCAAATGTTATGCCCACTGGGTAAGCTTAGGAAAAAAAGTTTTATAAATAAATCAATTGATTATTTTTTTGAAAGAATAAGAATGTTTAATATATAGTGTGGTGCCCGAAAGAGAGCCCGTACGATTTTTGTTGTCTTAGCAGGATTGTACCGATTCCCAGGTCGCTGGGTGATTTTAGTTGCTCAAGAAGGTCTTCTGCGTGATCAAGTACTGATTCCATTTCACACAAAAGGGGTGCAGCTTTTGGATACCTCTTGGTTATTATTGTCCATACTTCTTCAGCATCCTCAAGATTCATTAACGATCTGGGTGGTGAAAGCAAGCTTCTTGAAGCATCCTTGCTAAATTCGGACATTTCCAAAGTTTCCTTCAATGATTATTCATTTCCCAAACACTTTCGATGACACCTTTTTCAAAATTCACTAAGAATAAAATAGAATAAAATTTGACATATACTTTGACATTTTATAGTGTAGCTGAAAAATACATCTTAGTTTGAAACAAACGAAAGATTAACGGAAATTTTAAAGAACGAGATGATGAATAGGGTGGTCCAAAAATGAATTAAAAACGTTTTTTTCTCTAGAATTTTTTTGCATAGTGACACCAAACTTGTTCGAATTTACTGCAAAATAAATTCTTTTTTTTCTTTAAAAATAATTATATCTAGAGGTTGCGCAATGGAGTGGCTCAAAAATGCTTTATTTTTTAGAGGGCAACGATCCGCCTCATTTCATTCCAAATACGAAAAAAGAAATTTTCTAATTTTTTCTTTTTATTTTAATTTTAGCAGGTGCCGGTTTTCATTTAAAGTTTACCATGTAAAATGCATGGCAAAAAAAACTTTGTTTAGCTTTTGGGATAATTTTTTAGGGTCTTTTTTTACTTACAATCATAACCATTGGTCTAATCGTCTAGTGGAATATTTATTATCAATTGGTAATTATTTTTGATTATTTAAACAAATGGAATCTGTTTAAATATTTTTTCCAAAATTTGTTTTTTCACCCTTAAAATTATTACTATTAGTCTAGTGCAACATTTAATAACATTGGATCATCAATTTCTAATTGTTTAAACAAATGAAATTTGTTTGAATAATTTTTTTTTTGAAAATTCGTTTTTCCCTCAAACTTATTACTATTGGTCTAGTGGAATATTTATTAACATTAGTTCAATTATTTTGCATTTTTTAAACTAATGTAATTAATTAAATGGAAATTAAATAATTTCGTTTCAACTTTTTTCTTAAATAAAAATTATTGCTGCGGGTCTAGTGGAATATTTATCAGTAATGATTGATTACTGATTAACAATTAGTTTAGTGATAATTAATTTATCAGTAATATTTAAGTAATAATTTGAAAGAACATTTTTTTTAATTAATCAAACAATGTTGAAAAATATTCCACTGACGAAATATTAATAATTTTTAATACAAAAAATTTCATTTGTTTAAACGAATGAAAATTAATAAACTAATGTTAATAAATACTCCACGAGACCAACAGTAATTATTTTTAGGAAAAAAAACAAATTTTCGAAAAAAACTGTTTAAACAAATTCCATTTGTTTAAACAATAACAAATTAATGAAACAATGTTATTAAATATTCCACTAGACTAATAGTGATAATGTTCAGAGAAAAAAAGAAATTTTCAAAAAGATTTCTTTAAACAAATTCCATTTGTTTAAATAATTAAAAATTAATTAACCAATGATAATAAATATTTCGCTAGACCAATATTAATAGTTTCAAGTAAAAAAATACGAGAATACCGTTCAAAAGGTCGATTTCATGAAAAATTGACATTTCTGGTTTTAAGGGTAGTTTTTAGGTACTCTCGTGGGGGTGTGTTAGGGGTGTCAAACTCATATGTCTGCTACATGAAATTCTTCGCTGGATGATTTTCTACAGGCCCCAATACTTTCCTGTCACATTTTTTCAAACCCTAAAAAATTATTCTAAAAACTCAAAAAAGTCATTTTTCCCCATGCATTTTACATGTTTTACATGGAAAACTTCAAGTCAAAACCGGCACCTGTTAAAATAGAAAAAATAAAATAAAAAATTACGGAATTTATTTTTTCGCATTTGGAATGGGGGGTCTTTGCCCTCTAGCATGAAAAAAAATTTTCCATGCTTTTTTGGACCACCCTATTGCGCAAGCTCGATGAAGTTTAATACGTATTTCCCATAAGAAAAAAATGTATTTTTTTATTTTTGATGTTCCGGTTCTTGGCCAGCTAAAATTAATAAATAATTGTTCATGTTATTTTTCTGTCTTCTGGCCGAATCAATATTTTTGAATATTGATTTTTAAGTTTGTGAAGAAAATTATTTTAAAAACTGTTGATTGGACCAGTAACAAAAAAATGAACATAAAACATTATTTAAAATCAATAATTATGTTTTAAATAGCACCCCAAAAGTTTGTTGCATTGGGTCCCAAAAAACCCTGCAAGTGAAAAATTGAGTATTTATAGTGTTTGGTGCAAAATATAATTTTTCTGCTTTATTTTTATTACAAATTTTTTCTAATACATAAAACACTACTTTCTTGTAATAATCAAAATGTTTACGTAAATTGTTGAAACAATTTATTATTGTTTTAATCATTTTTTCTATCACTAAAGTTAAAAATTGTGGTAGTTTCCTACATTTTTAAACTTATTTTCAACTTTTTCGTTAAAGTAAGGAAAAAGTTAATTAAATTTAACATAAATAATTGTTTTGACTATTTATTATTATTTATAACAAAATTCTCTCAGAAGAATCCTAGAAAGTTGCATTTTTTACTAAAATTTTCCACTTCTTGCTTGATATTCAAATAGATCTTGGTAATACTTAATAAAATTTAACAAAAATAATTGTTTAAACAATTTCTTAGTATTTATAATAATATTCTCTTTGAACACTACTAGAAAGTTAAGGTTTATTTTTAAATTTTCCACTTTTTGTCCACTTTAAGGGTGAGAGGAAAGTAATAATCAATTGAATTAAACAGAAATAATTGTTTAAACGATTATTATTATTATTTATAACAATATTCTCTGAGAATACAATTAATGATTATTTTTAATAATATTTTCTATGAATACTGCTGGAAAGTTACGGTTTTTTCTAAAATATGCAACTTTTTGTCCACTTTTCTCTTAGAGTGAGGGTAATTAATCAAATTTAACAAGCTTAATTGTTTAAATAACTTATTCTTGTTTATAAATATCTTCCCCTATGGTAATAAATGGATTTTTTAAATTTTAACTTTATGTCTACTTTGTACTTAGTTAGATAATATTTAATGCAAGTTAACCAACATAATCTTTGAAACTGATTGTTAATATTTATAACAATCTTCTCTTAGATAATTGCTATAAAGTTGCGTTGCTTTATTTTTGTCTTTGATTCTTAGAATTTTCTATATAGATCATATTAAATGTACATGTTCATTGAAGTAGTTAAAGAAACCCTTTTTGTTTACATTTATATTAATATTTATTATTTTTTTCTACCTAAAATCTCAAAGAAAATATGGAGATTTAAAAAATATATCGACTGTCTAGCATTGCTCTAAGAGAAGATAGTTAGAAACAATAATAAAATGTTTAAATATTTATGTTTGTTAAATTGGGATAATTATTATCTCATTAATTAAAAGTAGAGAAAAAGTTTAAAATTTGATAAAAATCGCAACTTCCTACCATTATTCGTAGAAAATATTATTAAAAAATTAAAAAGTTAATTTATTAATTTATTAATTACAAAGTGAAAAATTTAAGAAAAGACTGCAACTTTCCAGCCTCGCTCTTCAAAATATTGTTAGAAACAATAAAAAATCGTTCAACCGACCATTTATGAAGAAATCACGAATTTTTAACTTTATTCAATAAGAAAATTACTATACACAATAGTACATTTTTTAGATAATTTATTCAAAAGTTTAGTTATTGATGGAAAGTAGTAATTTATGCATCAGAAGCAATTTGTATTTGAAAAAAACGCGAAAAATCATAGTTATCGCAAGACACACGCAAAACTCTTTTTTTCCCTTATGGGGATCTTTTGGGATCCTATAAAACAAGTATATTAGGGTGATATTTTAAAAGTAATTATTTATTTGCATTCTATAGCTAATTTCGAAGATTTATTTCTTTGCGGATTTAAACAAATTTAAACGCGAAATAGGAAATATATATATTTTTTATGTTCTTAAGGGCATGTGACACAGCTAAATACCTATATTACCGACCTCACTTTATCAGTTCACTGAATGTTTTTTTGAACCTAAGAACTTTTTTTGTAAATAAAATATCGAGCTGAATCTTTGGAAAATGTATTCGAGTACAATAAAGTACGTTTAGGTACTGCATTTTTGTAGGAACTTCACTAAAAATTATTTCATCTTTTTTCCGAACCTCGACATTTTTTGAACGTTCGAAATTTTTTTATATATAAAATATCGGTCTCAAACTTTGAGAAATGCAAGAACCGAAAGAAAACTACGTTTAAGTACAAATCTTAATAATAAAATATGAAAAAAAAATATTTCAACTATCAATTCCATCGGCATCAGCCGGTAACGTTGTACACGAAAATACGAACCCTGGCGGCCACTAGAAGAGGCTCTAGAGGGTTCGTAATTTCGTGTACAACGTTACCGGCTGATGCCGATGGAATTGATAGTTGAAATTTTTTTACATCTTTTATTATTAAGCTTTGTACTCAAACGTAGTTTTCTTTCGGCTCTTGCATTTCTCAAAGTTTGAGAACGATATTGTACTATATGTATATAAAAAGTTCGAACGTTCAAAAAATGTTAAGGTTCAGAAAAAAGATTAAATAATTTTCAGTGACGTTCCTACTAAAATGCAGTACCTAAACGTACTTTATTGTACTCTAATACATTTTCCAAAGTTTCAGCTCGATATTTTACTTACAAAAAAAGTTCTGAGGTTCAAAAAAACATTCGGTGAACTGAAAAAGTGAGGTTGGTAATATAGGTATTTAGCTGTGTCACATGCATTAAGCCGTCAAATTACAAATTTAATATTATCTAATGATTCGTAAAATATATTATACATGTTTTTACTTAATCCATTTCGCTCGAAAACTTCTAAAAATTGTAGGTTGTGTTAGTTTTTCTTTACTGAAAATCATCATTTTTAAATAACAATCATGTTCAAGATTCAAAATTTTTAACAATTTTAGGTTATGTTAGAGTTTACCTAGTGGGCACAAAATTTGGCGACGTCTTTACGACATCGTTACGACACCTTTACGACATTTTTACGATATCCTATGCCCATGCCATTTCGGTGTCTTTACGAAATAGACATAGGATATCGTGAAGTTGTCGTAAAGATGTCTTAACGATGTCGTAAAGATGTCGTAAAGACGGCGACAAATTTTATGCCCATTGGGTATTTATAGCGGAAATTGAGTATTTAAAAAAAAAATGATACGATTTCGATTAATAAATTTTTTAAAACAATTTATGTTTTTCGTTTGAACAATATTTGCAATTTTTCAAAAGTTTTAGGTTTTATTAATGTTTTTTACAGGAAATAAGTTATTTCAAATTAAAATCATTAGATTTCCAAGCAAATTAAAAACTTTGAACTCCCAGTGGCCACACAGTTTGGCGACGTCTTTACGACATCTTTACGACAACTTTACGATATCTTATGTCCATTTCGTAAAGACACCGAAACGGCGCGGACATAGGATGTCGTAAAAATGTCGTAAAGATGTCGTAAAGATGTCGTAAATACGTCGCCAAATTTCGTTCCCACTGTTACGCTCTGTTCTATTAGTATTCTTTGTTTAAAATTAGTATTGGCGCTTTTATTCAAATATTATTATATTTTAAATAATAATTATAATTTTTAAAAATTTCAGGTTAGGTGGATTTTTGATCAGAAATTATATTGTTGAGAAGATTCATTAGTTTTTAACAATGTTACGTAGGGATTTTCATTAGATCGAATATTTAAAAAGATTTACGAAATTGTTAAAAAATAGTTTAGATAATTTTAAGGCTTTTTTCAGTTTGCAACATTTTTAAAAAATTCTAAAAATTTGTAAAATTTTTAAAAATATCGAGCAATTTTAAAAATAAAAAAATAATAGGAAATTTACAAATAACTCTAAAGAATTAAAAAAGTATGTAGATTTCGTAAGAGTACGAGATGAAATTTTAAATTTATAAAAATATTTAAAAGTTTTAACAATAATACTACATAGTAGTATTACATGTATGGATGATACATTTTTCTTGAGATTCCTAAAGAGCAATTCTTTATCTACAAAAATTAATTTTAAAAGAATTTTAGGAATCCGAAAACCTATGAAATATTTTAAAATGTTTTTCAAGCGATAAACAGACTTAAGTATCTTTTAAACGGACTCAAACCGTTTCTAATATTTTAAAATCCTTTGGAATAAAATAATAATTTCTTAGTAATTTTATAGATATTTTTGCAACATATCCGGAAACTTTAAAAATTCTTGTAAATTTCTTGATACAATAAATATTTATTAAAAATTTTTATCTTCTATTAAAAATTATTTTTTTCTTAAAATAATAATTTGCCTAAAATTTTTGTTCTTCATTGACTGCAAATTGTTTTTCATCTTAATTTCCCAATTTGTTAAATCTATCTTTTTAAGTTAAAAATTGATCTCTTTTGGTAGAAATTTCATCTTTATAATTACTATTTCAGCTGCTTGGTTTAAAATTAAAATCGTGTCTGAGGATTCAACTACTTTGTTAAAAATTTGTCTTTTTGGCTGAATTCATCTATTATTTATTTTAAATTAAAATAGTTTTTAACATTAAAATCAACTATTATATTTTTCGTTGTGAATTCATCTCCTTTGCTTGAAAATTTAGCTGCTAGGTTAAAAGTTACCCTAATTCGTAAAATATTCTCTTTTGTTTTTGAAAATTCATAATTTAAGTTAAAAATCCATTTCTTTAGTTCTAAGTTTAACTATTTTATTGAAAATTAGTCTTTTTAAATGAAATAATTCTGTTATATTAAAAAATCGTCTTTTCGTTGAGGATTCAACTATTTTTTAACAAATCATCTTCTTCATGAATTAAAAAGATTTTTTACCTAAAATAAAATTGTTTTTGTATTGACATATCAACTAGTGCAATTTTCTTTGAAAAATGTTTTTTTTTTTAATTAATTTTTTTGTAGATAATAAGCTTTTTTTTGTGCAAAATTCATATTTTTGTTTAGGAATTATACTGCTTTATAGAAAATTCGTATTTTTTTACAAATATTCATTAATTATTGGTGAAAAATACAAATGGTTGAAAATTAATCTTTTTTTTTTGTTGGGAAATCATCTCTTTTGTTTAAAATTTGTTTCCTTTGGATAAATATAACTGTTTTTGATTTAAAATAAAATTCTTTTGGAATTAGTCTTTAGAAATCTTTGTCCTCAGTTTCGATTTTTATAACCTTGCAAACAAATAAATCTAAAAAAAAAGGTATTTGAAATTTTTATTTTGAATTAAAAATGATTTCTTCCTCAGTCTGAAAAACTGTATTGATGATACTTGTTTATTTGAAAATGTTTAATACTGTCCTAAAGCTTTTTAAATTTGCGATGAAATTTTTAAGCTTTTTAAACCACCCTTAGAAAATTAGAAAATTTCCAAAATTTGATTTAATAATTATTAATTTTCCAAATATTGTCTATGACAACTTTTGAAAGAATCACTGAGAATTTCTAGGAAAAATTGGGCATATTTCAAGTTTTGAAGACAGTCATTCTGAAACAGGCAAAAGTCCAACGAAAATTTAATGGCACGATTTTAAATCAAAAATCAACTTCCTAAAATTGTAATTATTTTGACAAATATTTTTTTATACACTATATTTATTACAATATTATAGGCATAATTCTTTTTTTATATATATTTGTATTTATTTAATTTCAAATAATCTATCTACAAAAAACATGCAATTATGCACGTTGTGTGTAAAAATTCGAAGTATTCCAAGAGGTTCAAAACATGAATTAAAATTTTAAAAAAATTAAGTGTAAACTCACTTTATATCTTCTTGTGAAATATAATTCAACATTAAATATAATATAGTCGCAATAAAATAAAATAAAAATTACAGTATATAAAATGTTCAAAAGGATTTCCAGAAAGGTAAAAAAAAATGAAAATAACTATTCAATTCTCGATGTTTAATAGTGACAATCGTACTCTAGTGAAAAAACTTTCTACTTGACGCCAGTTAGCCAACTTTGGCTTAACGTTAAATTTTTTCACTGAGATACACAAATTGTGTCATTTTCTCCATATGTCAAAATTACACTGCATGTATATATCATTTACAATTTTCTTAAAATTCTTGCATTCACATACTTTTAAATATCAAAAAGAATATTTTTTTTTGCATTGAAAGAGGATTCGAGCAAATCAACTATAAAATTATGCACTCGCGATGCGAAAGGAATGCTTAATTTCGTTTCGTCTTTTTTGAAAAATCTTGACACTTTGTTTCTCTTGTGTTGGGATAAGATTAAAAGTCACGGAAAAGCAATTTTTTGAACACACCTCTTCTTATTTTCTCAATTTTGCTTCTCTCAATAATTCACTTGATGTCTACATGTTTAAGAAATTTTGAAAACAAATTTTCTTCAATTCAGATTGTTGATACGCTTACTTCTATCACAGCATACAGTATGTAGGTACGTAACTTGCCATTTTCCCACCTAAAAGGGTAAAACGTAAACATATTACCTACCTTAAATTGCCAAATAATACATTAATTTTTTTCAATTTAATGGAGAGATCCGCGACTTGTCCTGATACTAGTCCCCCACTGACTCTGTGGTAAGAGTGCTATGGTTATTGGGGGCTGCTTGTTGTTAGTACGGGGGGTCCTTTGAGCAATGTTTAGGCCATGTGCAAGGTCCAGGTCGTGCGCAAGGCCCAGGTCGTACGATAGGTCTAAGCCGTACGCAAGTTCCTAACCGTATGCAAGGCTTAAGTCATGCGCAAGGTCCAGGTCGTGCGCAAGGCCCAGGTCGTACGATAGGTCTAAGCCGTGCGCACGGTCCTAACCGTGCGCAAGGTCTAGGCCTCGAGCAATGTTTAGGCCATGCGCAAGGTCCAGGTCGTGCGCAAGATCCTAAACATATGCAAGGCTTAAGCCGTGCGCAAGGTCCAGGCCGTACGTGTGATCTCATCCTGAAGCACGTGTGAGGGCGAGTAGTGGTCTGACCATTTTATGCTCAGATGAAACAATTTTTAAGGAGATTTTTGTATATTTGAACCTAATTCGTACCATCCTAAACCATAAACACTCTTCCTGCAATAACAAGTCGTTACAATTTGCCGATTTTTTCGCTTTCTTAAAAACAATATTGAGCTATACATCGATCACTACAGCTCAATCAAGCTCACGCATCAATATCAAACCTAATTAATATTAGATATATAACTTACGTATTTGTATCTCTACGTTAAATGTATCTATATAAAGGTGAGTTGACCAAAGAGATAAAAAATACGACAAGATCGAGCAGACACATTTTTTGCGATTTTTAAACAATCGCAAAACGCAAGTGCCAAAAGGGCCCTAGAACAATTCAAATTTCGATAAATCCGGTGTCGTCGTATTTTTTACTTCAACCTTAAGATGATTCGGGACATTAGGCTGCCTTATGAAATAATTTTTTCTTCAGATTTTCAAAAACTTTGAATCGAAAATTACTTTATTTTGGCGATCCTCGATTTTCTTCAGAATAAAAAAAACAATTTGCATGTTGATATGGAGCTTTTTATGCCGAAAGTCAAATTTTTAGAGTTTTTTATTTTATTTTCGGAAATTTTCAGTTTCCCATCTTGCACATTGCAGACATTTTTTTACCTGGGTGATAAATTTGTTCAATTCTTTTTCTGCAATTAAAAAATAGTTTTTCAAACAAAATTGATGAATTTTTATCAAAGCAACGTTTATGGTAACTTATTTTTTATATTTACTAGCATCATCAATTGCGCGCTAAGGGCGCGTATATTTTTTCCATTTTAAATTTGCAGATGAAAATAACTTCTTACAGAAAAAAATTCAAATAAGCATAGATTCTTAAATTTTTTTTATTTTAAAGACTTTTGATATTAAAAAAAAAATTTCAGTGATTTTTCAACCAAAAAATTTCAATTCAACAAAAAATACAATAGTTCGTATGTCAATCAAAAAGATTTCAATTTCAAATAAAAAACCAGTTGAATTTAACCAAAAATGAACATATTTCGAAAAAAATAGTTAAATATTCAACCTGAAAAGATTTTTTGGTTAAGAAAAAAATTTCAACCAAATTTTGATTTGAGGGAAAAAAAATTTTAATATAAAATAAATATTTCAAAATAGTATTTATTTTTCAAATTTATCTACTTATGTGTTTTTGAGGCTATTTAAATAAATTTTTCATCGTATTCTTAATAATATTTTTTTAAAAATTTGAAAATATTAAAAGTTATGTCAATAAAGTATCTAAGACATATTTATGAAAGTATTTTTATTTGAAAAATATATATAATAAAGTTTCGAAAATCTTTCAAAGATTCAAGATATTTTCAAAGTTTTCAAAACTTCTAAAAATTCAAATAATTCTTTAAACTGAATCCAATTGTTCCTGAAAATTGATGAATTATTCCAAAATAAAATAATTGCCGTAAAAGCTTCCAGATTTTTTTTTAAATTTTGGAAATCTTTTAAAGTGTTTCAGGTGTTTTAAAATATTTGTAAATAATCTCTTTTACTTAGGAATCTTAAGAAATTTTTTTTGTTACTTTGAAAGCTTTCAAAATCATTAAAAAGCTTGAAAATTTTATTTCAAAATCTTCATCAACTTACATATTGTCAATCATTTTTAATTTTATCAAAAATTCGTTTTTTAAGCAAAAACTGTTGAATTTTTTAAAGAATCTCAAGAAATTTCATCTATTCTCTTGAAATCTTTAAAAATGCCTAAAAAATTTCAAGATTTATTAAAAAAAATTGTAAAATCTTCTGAAATGCTTTGAAATGGTTAAAATGGTTTAAATTTGTAAAAATGTTTTGTAAGTTTAAAATGATTCTTTAATGTTTTCAAATCTTTTAAATATCCCTTGAACTTGCTCGAATTTGTTTTTAAACTTTTTAATCTTGCAAAATAGAAATATTTTTCTTAAAAATCTTTTATACTCTTTTTGAAATTTTTAGGAAATATAAATTTGAAATGTTTTTTAATTTTATTTTAAAAATCATTACAAAAAATTGCTTGTTGTTTTCTCTTTAAGCCTTTCATATTTTCTGAAACTTTCATAATTTATAAAAAAAATAGGGATGAATTTGACTTCTCAATATCACCTTTATCAAAAAAATCGCAAAATTTAAGTGTATTATTTCCCAACAATACAAATTTTAAATAAAAATTTAATTCCATATCGAAAAAAAGTTACAGGATGACATGTCACCCTGAAAAATAATTTCCTGCATTGTACAATATGTGAAAGTTAAAATTTTAGAAGTTTTAAAAAGTTGAATTTTCCACATAAAAACCTTCATCGTGACCTCTGAATATATATATTTTTTTAATCTGGAAAAATCACGAGATAATTTTCTCACAAAAAAAGGAAATTTCCAAATCAAAGATTTGCGAAATCTAAAAAAAAATTATTTTATGAAGCACCCTACGGAGCATCTTACAAAAAATTTCAGAGCAACGGGCTTGCACTGTCGCAGAGTTTGTTCTTTTATCTTTTTTTTTTTTTTTTGAATGGAAGTTGAAGGAAAGCAGTGTTTGGTCATATTTTTTTATCTTTCTTGAGCAGTCTACCTATAGATATTTCGTTCATCTTTTATATATTTGCCATATATCACTTTTCTGAGTCTTATAAAAAGTCGAGATAATTATATTTCTGATGCGTCAAATGATACAATTGCTTTTATGAAAAAGCTAACAGGACAATCCTCATCTGGACTCTGCGCTTGTAGAAAATATATCTACTAATTTCTCAATTAAGAAGGTCGGATTAAAGCGATTCTAAATTATGTACAATTTTTCAAGAAAGATTTTCTTTAATACAAGAAAAAATGTCTGATTGTATTCAGAAAAAATTCTTGTCAAATCATAACTTCGGCGCTTTACAATTCCTTCTCTTATTCCCATGATCTCAGATAATGAAAGTTTGAATAGAAATTAATTAAAAATTACACTTTGTTCAGACATTATTTCTCTTATGGCGAAAGATGCCGGATATTCACATAAAAGGATTTTTTTTTTGGTTTCGAAAATGCTTATAATAAATCACAATGAGTAAAAATTTTCAAGTAAAAGATTGTAAGCTTTAATTTTAGTCCCAGGATTTTAGTGTTCAACCCCAGTTGGCACAAAATTTGGCGACGTCTTTACGACATCGTTACGACATCTTTGCGACATTTTTACGACATCCTATGGCCTTGTCGTTTCGGTGTCTTTACGATATCGTAAGGACATCGTCAGATCATACGACGCGTTTACGATATTGTAAAGACACCTTAACGACATGGACATAGGATATCGTAAAGATGTCGTAAAGATGTCGTAACGATGTCGTAAAGACGTCGCCAAATTTTGTGCTCACTGAAACGATAGGAGTTTATTTCACGCTTCCTTCTGTTGGTTGCGTCTTCGATTCGTAGTTTCAAATTTTAGCAAAAAACCAAAAATCCGCTTAGAGATCATCCACAAACTACGTTACCAATTGTAAGCACTTTTTATGAATCAACAATTAAAATGAAAACATTTTTTCCAGAGAACCTGTAGAATTTTGCCTAATTGAAATTGATTTAACAAATAATCCGAGTATTATTGTATTTTTAAAATAAAAACGTAAATTTGTAAACAAAAGTGGAATAGTTAAACTTTTAATTCAATAAATAATTTTCAATGATAAAAAACGAATGAAAAAACCAAAACAAACGAAACTGTTGAATTATTAAATCTATAATATGAAATTTGGATAAAAAAGTTAATTTTATACAAAAAAAAAAGATGAAAATCTAACAAAGTACAAAAACTCTCAACCCAAAAGTTGAATTTTTAAATAAACTAGATTAATTTTCAACAACAAAAAAAACGATTTATTAAGAATAAGTTGAACTTTTACTTACCAAAAATAGAATAGATAAATTTTCACTTACCAAAGTAATTGCTTAATAACGGCAAAAAATAAATTTTCAATACAACACTTCAATTACAAACCAAATAATTAAATTTTTAACTAAAATTTTGAATCGTTGACCAAAAAATGCATTTTTAAGAAAGAAGTTCCACTTTAAAACATAGTTGTTGAATTAAAAAAAAAAAGATTAATTTTTAAACACGACGATTAAGTTTCTAACGAAGATACGAGTTCTTAACAAAATTCAAGAATTCTTAATCAAGCAGTCAAATTTTCAAGGAAAAAAGATTCATTTTTAAACCCAATTTTTTAATTTACTATAAAAAATATGAACTTTTAACAAAATTCAAGAATCTGAAAAAAAAATTTTTGGAGTTTCGACCATCAAAAATGAATTTTTAAACAAAAAGAATAAATTAGTACAAACAGACGAATTTTCAAAATAGTTCAAGAATTCTCAACAAAAAAGTTGATTTTTAAAGAAATAATACATTTTTTTAATTTTGAAAAAAGTAGTTCAACTTTAAAATCTAGTTGTCAAATTTTTAACCAAAAAGATTAATTTCTTACCGAAAATTTTTTTTTACACAATTAAAGAATTCTCAACCAAATTGTTGAATTTTTAAGAAAGAGAAAAGATTGTTTTATTATTTTTAAGAAAGTGGTTTAACTTTAACATTTTTTTTAAATTTTTTAACCAAGAAGATGAATTTTCAACAAAAAGATTAATATATTACAGAAAAAAACGAATTTTTAACAAATTCAAGAATTCTTAATCAAAAAGTTAAATTTTCAACTGAAAAAAGAAGAATTTTGAAACAAAAAAATGAATTTACTACAAAAAAGACGAGTTTTAAACCAGATTCAAGAATCCTCAACAAAAAGTTGAGTTTTTAAGAATCATTAAAAATTTTTTTAAAGAAAGTAGATCAACTTTAAAACAGAATTATTGAAATTTTAACAATAAAGATTAATTTCCTATAGAAAAACAAATTTTTAACAAACTTCAGAAATTCTGAACCAAAAGTTTGTATTTTCAACTTAAAAGATGAATTTTTAAGTAAAAAAGATTAATTTACCAGCAAAAAGACGAATTTTCAACAAAATTCAATAATTCTGAACCAAAAAGTTAAATTAAAAAATTAAGAATAATTTTTTTTTTTAATTTTGATGAAAGTAGTCCATCTTTGAAACATAATTATTAAAATTTTAACAATTAAGATTAATTTCT
Source organism: Belonocnema kinseyi (assembly GCF_010883055.1). Taxonomy (NCBI): domain Eukaryota; kingdom Metazoa; phylum Arthropoda; class Insecta; order Hymenoptera; family Cynipidae; genus Belonocnema; species Belonocnema kinseyi. The sequence continues at coordinate 29,203,707 of NC_046662.1, read as the reverse complement.
TATCGAAAAAATTTTTTTTAAAGAAAATTCAGGAATTATGAACCAAAAATTTGTATTTTTAACTAACAGAGATGAATTCTTAAATGAAAAAGATTAATTTACCATCAAAAAGACGAATTTTCAATAATATTCAATAATTCTCAACCAAGAATTTAAATTTTTAAAAAATAATAATTTTTTTTAAAGAAACTAGTTCGACTTATAAACCTATTTCTTAAATTTTAATTTAAAAAATTGAATTCCTAAACAAAAAGAATAATTTCCTACCGAATAAAATTAATTTTTAACAAGATTCAAGAAATCTCAACCAAAAAGTTAAATTTTCAACTCAAAAAGATGAATGTCTAAACAAAAAGGTTAATTTACTACTAAAAAGATGGATTTTTAATAAAATTCAAGAATTTTCCACCAAACAGTTGAATTTTTAAGAAAGAAAGAAGATTCTTTTTTTAATTTTTAAGAAATTAGCTCAACTTTAAAACATAGTTGTTACATTTCTAACCAAAAAGATTAACTTCCTACCGAAAAAACTCATTTTTTAACAAAATTCAAGATTTTTTAACCTAAAAGTTGAATTTTTAACAAAAAAGATGACTTTTTAAACAAAAAGATTATTTTCCTATGAGAAAAGACGAATTTCTGACGAAATTGAATAATTCTTGACCATAAAGTTAATTTTTCAACTAAAAAAGATGAATTCTGAAATTTAAAAATTAAGTAACTTTCAAAGGACGAACTTTAAATGAAATGCAAAAATTCTCCACAAAAAAATTGAGTTTTAAGAAATCCTTTTTTTAATTTTTAAGAAAGTAGTTGAACTATAAAACATAATTATTAAAATTTTAACAAAAAAATTAATTTGCTATCGAATAAAAGAAATTTTTAACAGAATTTAGGAATTCTGAACCAAAAATTTGTATTTGTAACTGACAAAGATAAAGTTTTAAACAAAAAGATTAATTTACTAGCAGAAATGACGAATTTTCAATAAAATTAAATAATTCTTGAAGAATGTAGTTTAACTGTAAAACCTATTTGATAAATTTTTAACCAAAAAGATGAATGTTTAAACAAAAAAATTAATTTCCTACCGAAAAAACTAATTAAAAAAAAAACAAGAATTCTCAACCTAAAAGTTAAATTTTCAACTAAAAGAATATGAATTTTTAAACAGAAAATCAATTTACTACCAAAAAGACGAATTACTAATAAAATTCAAGAATTCTTAACCAAACGATTGAATTTTCGAGAAGAAAAAGTTTATTTATTTTATTTTTAAGAAAGTAGTTCAGCTATAAAACATAGTTGTTGAATTCTTAAACAAAAAGACGAATTTTTAAACGCAAAATATCAATTTTCTACCCCAAAAACGAATTTTTTACAAATTTCAATAATTCTCAACCAAAAAGTTGAATTGTCAGTTAAAAAGGAGGAATTTTAAAACAAAAAGATTAATTTTCCATCAAAAACATTTATCATCTGGAAACATACTAAAAACCTTACCATGTGTTGTTAAAAAAAATTCTCTGAATACCAACAGCAGGTTTTGTGAAACCTCCCCCCCCCCCCATCCTCTGAAGAGGTACGTAGTTTATGGACGATCCCTTATCGAAAATTGGTTAGATTTGATGCAGAATCTGCATAATCGTGTATATTCGTCACGCAACATTGGAAATTTTCGATAGACCAGTTCTTCTGGGATTATTATTATCATTATGAGTATCATAGTTATTATTAATAATACTATAGTGCAATCGTTTAATAAACGATGGAAGTGGTGTGAGTGGCGACAGCACAGGGAGTCCAAGGAGGCATTAAAAAACATGAGTATTCACACAGTGGTCTCAATATTAGTGATGGCGTATTGTCAACAAATACTGTCTTTCCCATAATTCTCCATGTACATTTCCTGGGGTGTAGCCAAATTATAACGTCCACTGAGGCGAGTTCCGGTGAGGCCGTTATTGTGGTGCGTGTGATTCACATGGAGGTTATTAACACTGAGAGCCACATTTTTCTTTTTCTTGCGAGCTTTATGCCGGTAGAGGCAGTATTTGAGGCAACCAGTGGCCAGTAATAAGACGAGGAAAATTCCTAGTGCACCAGCACCGATAGCAACATATAATAATGTTACACCAAATCGGTAAGAGCAATTTTCCTCTTCTTCGTCAAATCCGGAAGGGCAGTGGCGGACTCCATCACACCAGAGGTCCGAACTTATACACGCCTGTAACTCTGGACATCTGGAGACATAAAAAGTACATTTTTTATATTAAATATCACTCATCACTTATCACTTATCACTCATCACTCATCACTCATCACTCATCACTCATCACTCATCACTCATCTCTCATCTCTCATCACTTATCAATGATCAATCATCAGTCGTCAAGCGTCACTAATCACTTAACAATCATCAATCATCAATCATCAATCATCAATCATCAATCATCAATCATCAATCATCAATCATCAATCATCAATCATCAATCATCAATCATCAATCATCAATCATCAATCATCAATCATCAATCATCAATCATCAATCATCAATCATCAATCATCTATCATCAATCATCAATCATCAATCATCAATCATCAATCATCAATCAAAATCAACAATCATCAATCATCAATCATCAATTATCCATCATCAATCATCAATCATCAATCATCAATCATCAATCGTCAATCATCAATCATCAATCATCAATCATCAATCATCAATCATCAATCATCAATCATCAATCATCAATCATCAATCATCAATCATCAATCATCAATCATCAATCATCAATCATCAATCATCAATCATCAATCATCAACCATCAATCATCAATAATTAATAAATAAACAATAAACAGTCATCAATCGTCAATCGTCAATCGTCAATACTTAATCGTCAATCGTCAATACTCCATCGTCAATCAACAGTCCTACTTCCTCTTTCCTTTTGTCCCACTCTTATGTTCTCTCCTTGTCCTCATCAAAATTCGTGTTTAACCTCTACTATGACCCCCTCCACTCCTTCGACTCTTTCCCTCCATCATTCCCCTACACCTCCTCGTTGTTTTCCCCACTCTCAACTTCGCTCCGTCTCATAATCCTTCCCCCTTTCTCGAATCTACCGTTGTCCAATCCATACTACCGTTCTTATACATCCAACATTCCCTTACACCAGTTCTTTTTTTGCCATACTCTTATATTCTCTCCTTTTTACCAATAATATTCCTTTCCTATATCGGGCCTTGCCTCATCTAAACCTCTGTCCCTTCCTATCCAGCATTCCCCTGAACCCCCATGTTATTTTCCCCAATCGTTTCCTTTCTCATTTTCATCTTGGTTTACACGTTTTCACATTTACCACCATCCAGTTCCATACCTTCTTTTTAACCATCCATTATTACCTTAAAACTTCTCGTTTTTTTACTACCCTCATCCTCTCTCCACGTCACCATAATGATGTCTTTCTCACATCTACCGTTATCCTACCTCGTCAACATCATTATATCTTCCTAACATCTATCCTTTTCAATCCACACCTCCCTCCATATCCACTAAGAATTTCTTAAATCCGTTCGGTTTTTTCCCTACTCTAATCTTCTCTCCTTGTCACCATTATCATTCTTTCCATATAATTCCTTCCACCATAGTTACCCTATTCTCACATCTAGCGTCATCCTCTTTCATACCTTCATCACATTCCAGCCATTATTCTCCTGAACCTTCTTGTTATTTCTGACACTCTTCTCCTTTGCTTATCACAATCATTCTTCTTTTCTCAAATGTATTGTTATCTAATCCACACCTCCGTCCTTACCAAACCAGCATTTCCTCACATCCGTTCATTTCGTGCCCAACTATCATCTTTTCTCCTTGTCACCATCATTTTTCCATTCCTATATCCACCATCACCTCCTCCCCACCTCTGTCCCTTTTCCTTCAGCATTGGCCTAAACGCTCTGGTTGTTTCGCCTACTCTCATCTATACTATTTTTTACCATAGTTACCCCATTATCACATCTACCGTCATCCCCTTCCATCATTTCGTCTCTGACCATCCATTATTCTCCTAAACCTTCTTATTTTTTCCTAATCTCATCCTACTCTTATCCTACTACTATCCTACTACCATCATGCTCTCATCCTACTCTAATCCCCTCTTTTGGATACCATCCTTATTCCTTTCTCACATCTAATGTTACCTCCTTCCTCATCTTCCTTCTTACCTATTCAGAATTTCCCTACACCCGTCATCCCTTCTAATTTTCAATATAGTTACCCCATTCTCACATCTACCATAATCCCGTTCCAATACTTCGTCTCTATCCGACCGCCATTCCTCTAAACCCTCGCGTTTTTTTACTACTCTTTTTTCGTAACTATCATTATACCTTTCTCGCATCTACCGTTACCTCCTGCCACACCTCCGTCCCTACACTTTCAGCATTCCTTCACATTCATTCGTTTTTTGCCCCACCTCCTTCGTACCTCTGTCCCTTCCCCTCCATTATTCCCCTTAGCTCACGCGTCATTATCTCCACTGCCATCCTTTCTAATTTTCACGATGGTTACCACATTCTCAAATCTACCGTCGCCCTCTTCTACACCATCGGCCCTAACCATCCATCATTTCGACAAACCCTCGTTTTTTTGCCTACTCTCACCCTACTCTCATTCTACTCTTATTATACTCTTATCCTACTCTCAACATACTCTTATCCTACTCTCAACATACTCTCATTATACTCTCACCATACTCTCATCTGCTCTCTTTGTCACCTTCATTACACCTTTCTCACACCTACCTTTACTTCCTTCTACAATTTCGTCCCTAACCGGCCAACATTCTTCTACACCTTTTCGTTTTTTTCCCTACTACCATCCTCACTTATCTTCAACATCATTATACTTTTCTCATACGTACTATCACCTCCACATCTTCGATAATCTCCTCTTTATCGTGACCGGATTCCCTCGCCCTTTTCCCATTTTTCTCCTACTCCTCCCTTATTATCCTATTTTTTGTCCATCATCTCATCTCTTCCTCTACACCATCATTCTTTTCCACTATATCAATCCGTTCTTTGTCCCACTTTCCCTCCTTCTCTTACTACAACTCTAATCCCCTTTCCTCGTGGCCATTATTATCCTCCTGCCACATCTACTGTCGTTTCTTTAATTTAAATTATCAATAAAAATAAGTGTACATTGGATTTGGGCATAGGGTTAAAAAATCCACTTTCTGTAAATGAAAGTTTAATCACCTTTTAAAGAATGTGAAAGGAATAATTTTCAAGGAATAAACTTGAATTTTGATACCCCTTAAAACCCACGTATTGTGCCCGGAAAATGCCACGAAAAATGCAAAATAGCAGTTTTATGTTAAATTCAAGATAAACACGCTATTTTTCCTCCCGTAAATCGTGAAAAGTTATTTTTTTCAAACAAGTAATACAGTTAATGAATGTGAAGAGTACAATTTCTCTTTTAACATATTTTGTATTTATTTAAACCATTTCTATTTGTTTAAACAATTTTTTCCATGTAAATCGTGAAAATTTACTATTTTCTAGAGTTAATGATACAATTTACAAATATTGAGAGTAATATATATTTTTTAACAATATTTTTCAATTATTTAAACAATTTTCGTTTCTTTTGAAAATCAGTTTCTTTGTAAATCTTGAAAAGTTAATACTAATTTTTTGTTGCAGAGAGTATGCAATTATTTAAAAAACTAATAATCATTTAAACAATTAATAATAATTCATTTTTATCGAAAAGGCGGGATAAAGTCTAGTTTTTTCGAAGGTCTTACACTACGACCATACTTACACCCTATTTTTTAAAACAATAATTCATTTTTTAGATAATTTTTTTCAGTTTTGTTATGAATTTTCCTAGACCAATTTGTCACTTTCCTTGGTTACTAACATTCAAATACTAGCATTCTAATTTTGTAATTTTGTGAAACTTAGGATCAATTATAAACAAAATACAACAATATTTCAAATACAAATTTATAATTTTTAAATTCTACCATAAAAGATAAATTTTATTAACATAACACTTCAATTTTTAACAAAATAATTCTTGTCTAAAACAAATATTTAAATTTTCAACCTACAAAGATTTATTCTCAACAAAAAATGTGCAAGTTGATATTTAAGCCAAAAAAGATGAACTTTCATTAAAACAAAATAAAAAAATAATTCTAGGACTAGAAAGATGAATTTTTAACAAAGAAAGATATTTCAATCATGAAAGATAAAAAGTTTACTTAAATTTTCGAACCTTTAAGTCAGAAGACAAATTTTTGGTACAGAAATTGAATTTTCAACCAATAAATATGAATTTTCAGCAAAAAAAAAATTAATTTTCAACCAAATAGTTAGATTTTCAACCAAATAGAGGAAACTTCATTTGAAAAATCAAATTTGCAACAAAGTTATTTAAGTTTAACCCACTGAATTGAATTTTCGATTTGAAAATATTTTCAAACAAAATAGTTGAATGCTCAAGCAAAAAAGATTAATTTCCAAGCAAGTAGTTGAATTTATATCAAAGGAAGGTAACATTTCTAATTAAACGGATGACATTCCAAATTAAAAAATACGATTTTTGAACAACAAAAAGATTGTTGAGTTTTCAATCAAGTAAATATTTCGATTGACTTTTTAATACCCAAATATGCATTTCAATTAAAAAGTAAAATTGTTTATCCAACAAACTGAAATTTCTACTAAAATAGATGAATTTTTCAAACAAAACAAAAAAAAACAAGCAAATGAATTATGGACAAAATATCTGCAAAATAATGTAACTTTTGAACCCGAAAATATAAATTTTTAACAAAAAAGTCAACTTTTAACCAAATAGTTGAATGTCAACTGAATAGACGAATTTTCTACTGAAACGATAAATTTCTAAGTTAAAAAAAAAGAATTCTCAGAAAACTCGTTTGATAATCAACCAAAACAGATACTTTTCAACCAAATCATATGAAATATTACCAAAAATTATAAATTCTCAACAAAAAATGTAATAATTTATGTTTAACATAAAAAATTCTAATTTTAAATAATAAACAGTTGAATTCAATAAAAAAAATGATTTTTTTTAAATTAGTAGAATCCTTAAACCAGTTGCATTTTGAAAAAATAAAAAAGATATTTTACCCAATAATAACAAATTTCTACAAAACAGTTTAATTTTTGAATTAAAAAATATCCCTGACCGATTTCTTATTTTCCTTCACCATTAATATTAAAAAACCAGGATTTTAAATTAGTAACATTTTGAATCTAGAATCTTTGATAAACGGAATAAAATAATTTCAAATTAAAATGATTCCCGAATTAGAAAATTCTCAATTAATCAAATTTGCGAATAATAAAATGGCCGAAAAATAAAAATAACGATTTGGTAAATTCCCAAGTAATAAAATACACGAATAATGAAATTCCCGAAAAATAAAAATACCGAATTGGAAAATTGGCGAAAAATAAAATTCACCAATAATAAAATTACCGAAAAATAAAAATACCGAATTGGAAAATTCGCGAACAATAAAATTTTCGAATAATAAAATTTCAGAATGATAAAATTGCCAAATAAAAAAATTCTCGACAATTTATAATATTACCGCATTTTAAGAATTAGATTATTTTATAAATACATTTTATTGATTACAAATACAACAATAAGACATTAGTTTTAAAAATTATTTTTCACATTTAAAATTTCGAAGCTTATTTCTTGAATTTAAAATAGCAATAATTTTCAATAAAATATTTCTAGGTAACGCATGTTTTTCTAATGTTCACAGTATTTCAATGAATACAAAAAGCGTTCGCAAAAATAAAATTTTAAATTAATATACATATAAATTTATATTTCGAGTCTGTTTGAAAAACGTTACAAGGTACGTAGAAGATTTAACGAAATTTTTGTTCCAAGCGCACGTTTTCAAAAATAGGGAAGGCGATACAAAAATTAAATTCTACATTGGAAAAATAATAATGACTCACATTTGGACGCTTTTTTTTGAAAATGTGCATAGAATTTGAAAAAAAATACATAAAGCATTCGCAAAAATTGAATTTAAAATTTATATATATATATATATATATATATATATCTCGAGTTTTTTATACAAAATTTAATTCTTCTTTCAAAGAAAAAATTATTGCTCCCATTTTTAGGCTTTTTTTTATATGTGCATACTATTCTTGAATAAAAAAATACAAAAAGCTTTCGCAAAAATTTTTAATTACATTTTTGGGAAAACTTTTTATATTTTTTCAAATTCTATGCACATTTAAAAAAAAACGTCAAAATGTGAGTCATTATTTTTTCTTTCAATGTAGAATTAAATTTTTGTATCGCCTTCCTTATTTTTGAAAACGT
>NC_046662.1:29176141-29195192 GCF_010883055.1 Belonocnema kinseyi | reverse complement strand
ATTTTTGCGAACGCTTTTTGGATTTTTTCAAATACTGTGAACATTAAAAAAAAAAACATGCGGTACCTAGAAACATTATTATTTATGTATTCTATTATATAATATTATTATATATTATCTATAATTATTGCTATTTTTAATTCAAAAAATAAGCTTGGAAATTGTAAATGTTAAAAATAATTTTTGAAACTAATATCTTATTGTTGAATTTGTAATCAATAAAATATATTCATAAAAAATCTAATTCTTAAAATTCGGGAATTTTCCAATTCGGTAATATTATAAATTGTCGGGAATTTTATTATTCGGGAATTTTGCAATTCGGGAATTTTATCATTCTGAAATTTTATTATTAGAAAATTGTATTATTCGGGAATTTTCCAATTCGGTAATATTATAAACTGTCGTAAATTTTATTATTCGGGAATATTCCAATTCGGTAATTTTATAATTCTGAAATTTCATTAATCGAGAATCTTATTATTCGGGAATTTTATAATTCGGTAATTTTATTTTTCAGCAATTTTATTATTAGCGAATTTTATTTTTCGGTAATTTTCCAATTCGGTATTTTTATTTTTTGGTAATTTTATTATTCGCGTATTTTATTATTTGGAAATTTTTCAAATTGGTATTTTTATTTTTTGGCAATTATATTATTCACGAATTTGATTATTCGGGAATTTTCTAATTCGGGAATTTTACTGTGCCGGGAATTTTATTTTTCGGGATTTTTCAGTCGTCCCAATTTTTCAAGCAATTTTTTCTCAATCCCTTCACATCAAATTTCTGTACAATTACTACGATTCATTTGTTTCGTTCGCGAATTTTAAAGAATTACGTAAATCAATTAATGACCTCCCGCCCTATTGTAACAAATCGTAACAACATTTTTGAGCTCCCCTTTGAATTTCTACTTAATATATAATATAAATAATGATAATAAAAAATAATTAATAATATAAGTAATATTTAAATAATAATAAGGCGTGATTACTCCGTACAGATATTTGATGAGTGCATTCTCACTTGGGATCGACCCATTAGTCAGATTTACTTAATAAGACAATAATTATTTAAAAAACTGTTATTTAAAAAAAATATAAAGAAAAGCAAAGCAAAGGGGGAAAAGAAAAGAAAATGCTTGCAGAGAAATGAAAAGAGCATGAATGGAAAAAAGATATGCAGTACATGCAGGAGGGAATTAGATGCACTTGAGTGAAAGAACGCAAGGAAGTGGAAATGCTATATGCATAAAAGAAATAGGGCGGGACTGTGGCGAAGTGGATGAGAGCAACCTATAATAGAACAAAAGAGAAAAATACAGCAAATGGAAACGGAATAAGCCTAGAACGAGGTAATGTAGCAGAAATAAGAATTTAAATCTTCAATACAAGTTATAACAATCAAAAAGACAACATTTTTCGATTCCAAAAGTATTAACGTAGGCATTATATATAGTGCAATCCCTAGGCATTATATATAATGCCCAACAGAGGCTTACTTTGGTGATTTCAAAGATATTAAGATGTGATTTTTTTATTATTCGTAGTAAGACGCAGGTAAAAAAAATTTTTAATTAAACATTTTAACAAATTATTGTATTTTTCAAAAACAAATGTTTAAACTCAATTTTTGAAAAAAATCCACTTTTAATTTTATTTAAATTCTTTTTTAAATATAGTTTACAATGTGCCTGAAAAGCCCCTTCGAGTCAGGATTTTTTGAATTTTAAAACTTTTTAATTAGTGTTTGCTGATAATTCAAGTAGACACACATAATTGTTTATGCAATTGAGTATTATTTTTCATAATATTGTCTTCAAATTATGCCAGAATGTTGCGGTTTTTGTCTCTGAATAAAATTTTTAGAAAACTTATTTTTTCTTGTAAATACATGTTAAACTGCAAGATTTGACACGAAATTGTTTATTTCATAAATTGTCCAGGCATTTTTTAAAAGATTGTTTAATCACATCCTTTCTGTATTAGTCCTAATCCAACATTAATTGAATGATTGGGAACCATAAGGAGCTAACCCTTACTCAGAAATTTTTTTCGGAGAACGAAAAAACTCTTCACCTGTAACGTCTTGGGATAGTCTTTTAAGGAACTTTGTTATTTTATTAAAAATAATAAAATTGAACTTTTATATGGATTTTCATTAGCTCAACTTTGCAAATCTTGAAAAAATTACTTCTGTTTATTAATTTGCTTGTACCATAAAAAATTGTATTTTTCTGACCAACTGGAAACTATTTTGATAAGTCACAAAAACTTTCAAATTTACCATTATTTTTTCACTAATTATTATTTTTTAAACAATTACTGTTTGTTTAAACAATTTTTTCTCAACTTTAAAAACTAAAAAGTCATCATTTTTCGGGATAATTGATACAGTTGATGAATTTCAATAATAATATTGCAAACTTAACATATTTGGAAATTAATTATTTGATCAATTTTTTCCGTTTAAACTATTTTTCCGTAGTTTTTCTCAAGTTAAGAACACAATTAACGAATTAAAAAGTAATTTTTTCAGGATAGTTGTCAATTTTTTGAACAATTTTTATTCATTTCAACAATTTTTTCGTCCTGTAAATCGTGAAATGTGTTAATTTAAGTTAGAAATATTACTATTGAAATTAATGAACATTATTCACATAAAGCGTATATTTTGCATTTTGTAGAGCATTTCCGAACACAATGCAAGGCGAGTGGGGTCGTCAACATTAAAAGTTATTGAGTGTGAATTATTCCTTGAAAATTCACTAAGAGGTGTTGAAGCTTTAATTTACAAAAAAAATTAATAAAATGTACTTATTTCGCCAAAAACAGAGCTTTTTCATTAAAAACACCATCGTAATGTCGAAACCTTTAAAAAATGGCATTTCTAAAAATTAAAAAACAAAGCAATTTGTCTAGGGATAATATATAATGCCTAGGGATTATATGTAATGCCTAGATTAAATACTTTACCTGTAACATATACATCAAATATAAATCAAATATATATGAAATGTTTAAAAAATAAACACGAATTTTCTACAAAAAAGTTTAATTTTTGAACCTAAAGGTATACATTTTCAAACAAATAGTTCTATTTTCAACAAAATAGATGAATTCGCCACCCAGAAGATTAATTTTCCACACGAAAAGAAAGTGATGAAAATAAATTTTTAAAAAAATTCGATTTTCGAAAAATTTACTAAATCTTCAACTAAAACAGATCATTTTGAACCAGACAGTTGCATTTTTTTATCAAAACAGATGAACTATTAACGAAAAAAGATGAATTCAAGAAAAATGAAATGATTAATATTTTAACTAAAAAAAGATTTTAATTTTAAATAAAAACCAGTTGATTTTGGATCCTAGAATGCGATTTTTTAAAAAACTGGTTTAATTCTTAACCAAAACAGACAATTTTCAAACAGTTTTATTTTTGAATAAAAACAGAGGAAATATTACCCGAAAAAATTATTTTTCAATGAAAAATGTAATAATTGACGTTTCAACTCATTTGAACAAGAAGATTTAACTTTGAATTAAAAAAACAGTTCAATTAATTAAAAAAAATTTCAACAAAATAGTAGAAGCCTAAAACCAAAATATTAATTTCCAATCAGTTGTATCCTAAAAAAGCCAAGATGACATTTTTTTCGAATAAAAAATAACATATGAGATATAGGCGAATTTTTTACAAAGAATTTAAATTTTTGAATCATAAAATGTTATTTTTAACAAAAAAGTTCATTATCAACCAAGTAATTGCATATTTAACCAAATAGATGAATTTTTTACGAATTCTGAACGTATAATTTATTATTTTAACTAGAACAAAATTCTAATTTTAATTAAAATACCGTCGAATGAATTAAGAAAACAACGACTTTTTAAACAAACTTATAGAATCTTTGAACAAAAAAGATTAATTTTCAACCAACAAATAACAAATAAAGATACATTTTATTTAAATAAAGACAAATTTTCTACGGAATACATTAATTTTTAATCTCGAAAATAAAAATGTTTATTACAAATATTACTGTTAGAATAAAGAGTTGAATTTTCAAGAAATCAGTTCGGTTCGTCACCGAACCCGATAATTTTCAACCATAGTTGAATTTTTATGCAAAATCATTTTTAAGATTAATTTTTTATTAAAAAAAGTTTTTAATGAAATAGTAATTCTCAATAAAAAATGTGATAATTGATAATTTAACCAAAAGAATATTCTATTTTTAAATAAAAAGCAGTTGAATTCATACAAAAGTCTTTAACAAATCAGTAGAATGCTCAAACAAACAAAATTAGCTCTTCACCTCATTAGAATTCTGAATCAATAAAGATGAAAGTTTGTTTAATAAAATAGATTTTTTAAACAAAACTGTTTAATTTTTTATCTTAAAATGCGAATTTTTAACCAAAAAGTTAATTTTCAACTTTTGAATAAAATATGTCTATTTTTAAACAAAGAGATGAATTTTCAACTAAAATTATAAATCTTTAGAAGAAAAAAATAAATTTCCAAAAAACTAGTTTAATCCTCAACCAAAACAGATCATTTTCAACTAGAGAGTTGCATTTTTTACCAAAACAGATGAAATATTACCAAAAAAAGATGAATTATCAGCAAAAAATGTCATAATTAATATTTCAACCAAAAGAAGATTCTAATTTTAAATGGAAAAGGTTGGATTCATTAAAAAAAAATTGTTTTCAACAAAATACTACAATTTTTAAATGAGAAAGATTAATTTTAAACAAGCTGTATGATGGAAAAATAAATAAGAAAATTTTGCCAATAGACACGAACTTTCTATAGAATAATGAAATTTTTTAATCCAAAAATAAGAATTTTAAACAAAAATGTTAATTTTCAACCAAATAGTAAAATTTTTTACCCATGAAATAATTTTCTGCCAAAAAAGATGATTTTCAATTAAATAGACACATTATCCGTTAAAAATATAATTTTTAACAGAAAAAAAGGAATTTTTAATAAAATTGTTCAATTTCCAAACAAAAATTAATCGCCAACGATAAATACGAATTTTGAATAAAATACATTATTTTTAAATAAAATTATTACATTTTTGAGTTAAAAAGACGAATTATCTAAAAAAAAAGTTAAATTTTCAAACCAAAAATATGATTTTTTGAGCAAAAAATTTAATTTTCTACCAAATTGTTAAATTTTTAAGCCATAAAGGTCAATTTTCTAAAAAAAAAAGTATAATTCGTAACATACAATTTCTTTTAAAAACAAATAGTTGAACTTTTAAATATAACTATGAATCATAAATAACAACGCAATTTTTCACAAAGTTGTTGAACTTTAGGTCCAATATTTGAGTTTTTAATAAAAAAGATGAATTTTTAACGAAGCACGTAATAATTGATATTTTAACAAAAAAATTAAATTTTGAACCAAAGAGGATAAATTCCAAACGAGAAGATCAAGTTGAACCTTTAACTAAAAAAGATACGTTTTTAACCAAATAGTTTAATTTTTAATTTCAAAACATAAATTTTTAATGAAAAATGGAATAGTTTGTGTCAGTTTAAAAAACTTATTTTCAACGAAGGAGATGAATCTTTAAATAAAAAAATGAAATTTGAACAAAGTAGTGGAATTTTTTATGAAAAAATGACCATCAGCTTAGTATATCAAAATAAATAATTCTACTTTATGATAAAATTTATTTCTGAATGTTTCTAAACATTATCAATACAAAAGAAAATTTGAATTGCAAATAATTGCTGAACAATGAAATATAATTCTGTTATCAACATTTCGCTACTACATTATAATTTGTAAACTTTCTTACATTTTTAAAGAAATAAGAAAAATTAAATTATGGACAAAAACTTATTTTTAATAATGAAAAAAATCAGAAGGTTTTTAATAATTATGGAAGATTTGAGGAGATTACATTCTTGTAAGATTTTTGAGAAAATTTGTAATGGTTTATGTTTCATTTTGAAATAATAATATTATATTTTGAAGATTTCAAAATACGTGAAAAAATAATATGAAAAACTTTGAGAATTAAAAATTTTTTTTAGAATTTACAATTTATGCATGTAAATTAAATTGTGCAATGTGTCAAAGGAATAAAAAATATATTTTTATAAGATTCATGGGAACAATTTAGATAACTGTTTTGTAATGAATTCTACGTGAAAATTTTTAAATATTGCAAAACATTTTTAATTATTTCCTAAGATTTTTAAAAAGAGTCTAATAGATTTTAAAGTAAAATGCTGTAACTTTGACATATTACATAATTTTAGACAAAATTTGAAAAAGTAGAAGAAATAATTAGAGGTTTTGAAACGATTAAAAAATAATGAAGGCTTGTAAAGATTTTTTTAAAATTTTGTAATGTTTTACAAAAAAGAAAAAAAATGCTTGCGTACCTAGGAAAAATTCAAATAATTTTTTATTTCGAAAATTTGGTTTTCAGATATTATTTAATAAGATTTAAAAAGATTTAAAAAGTTTCGAAAATTTTCAGCGAAGTATCTAAAATATTTTAATGCGATTTTAAAATTTTTCAGATTACATAAAATTCTTAAAAATTTAAATAATTTCTAAGGATTAGAAGGTCTAGACAGTCTGACAAGATTAAAAAAAAAGTTTTTGAACATGTATGTGAAAATTTAAAGTGATTTTTTATTTTGAAAAACGAACTATAAGAGAAAAATAAAAAAGAGTTTAAGCATATTAAACAATTTTCTAAAATTTCGAAAAAAAGTGTAGAAGATTTTACAGCAAAATGTTTAAATTTGTAAGAACTGAAAAATAAAATAAACAATAGAGTAAGTTCAAGAAATATTGACTAGAATTGAAGAAATTCAAAAAGAATTTGAAACTTTTAAAAATTTAATAGAATATCGAAAGGATTCAAGAAAATGAATGATTTTAAGAAGAATTAAAGAAGTTTTAAAAAGATTACAAATATTTAAAACCTTGAAAACGTTTTCGCACATTTATTAAATATTTCTTGATATCCACCAAACTTCTAAAAGTTCTAAATTTCTTTTAAAAAGAACTGAATTTTTTACTAATATTTTGTAAAATCTTAAAAGAAAAAAAATTCTTTAAAATCTTCTACATTCTTTTTTGATACATCTGAAACATGTAAAAATCCGTTTTTCATTTTCTCAAGAATCTTTAAATAATTATATGTATATAAATGTACAAAACTAATAATAATACTTATTTTCTTGTTCTTAATTCTCAGAATTTAATTTTAACTTGAATTTAAGTGTTGAAGCACTTTACACAAATAAAGATTTATTCGAAGTTTGCATGTTATATTATTATTAATATTATCTTGTCGTCTTTATGTAATTGTAAAAAAAGTTTAAATTGGTGTAATTATATTAGGTAACTTTAATATTTGTATCACCAAAAAAGATTGGAAAAGCATTCAGTCTTATATCAAATATCGTTTTATTTATTTCTTGACAATACTTAATCTTAAATCAATCTTTTTTTTATTTAGGAAACGTTTATTATGTTTTTAAATCGAATACAAAAAATGTTAAGTAGTAGCGGTATTAATTATATTCCAAATTAATTCCAAATTCCAAATTAATTATATCCACAAATTAAAGCTCCCCATGAGGGCTCATTATTATTTAAGATCGCTTGTTTAAAGCAACTATTACTTGTTTTAATTAATAGTAATTAAGAAAAGAAATTAAAAAATGTTTCAAAAGAAGTTAAAATTTACCTTCTTCCCTAGACTTCTGTGCCGAACGTGTGAGAAAATGAATTAAGTGGTAGAGAAGAGATTCTTAAAAAAGAAAAAGAAAGTCGGAACAAAGAAAACGAGGAGTTTTCAGCGTAAAAGAAGAATGCAAAAAAGTGGCTCGTATGAACTGAAAGGCAATTGACGTTCAAAGTCTTTTGTTTCCTAAATTCGGTCAGTTTCTAGAGGATCCTCGTCGTGTTCACTGAAAAAGTTTATTCTATCCTCTTCAAAAGAACTTCAAATCGATTTTCTTTGCTGACGATCAGATATGTTCTAAAGGTCCTATATTGCAAGCTAATAGGATTTTGAAAGGTATCTTTACCACTTTTCGTTTTTTTTTAATATGAGAGTATTCACATATTACGTAACGCTGTTTTTAGTGACTTTTTAATTTTTATTCGGATTCATTTCTTCCCTTTTGTAAAAATTTGTCCCATGTTTGTAAGCCCCCCCCCCCCCCCAGACATGAAAAATGTTTCGTGACTGAAGCTGATACCCTTCCTATTTTTAATTAAGAAATATAAATGTAATTTTATATCACCGTCAATTGAAAACTGAATAATGTGTTAAAACTATTTCATACCAGTTTCAGAATAATTTTTAAACAAAATTTTAGAACAAAAATTCCAAGAATTCACCTCACTAAAGTTTGCAAAGTTTAAAAAAAAAAAAATTTACACTGATGGTACTCGAAAAAGTTTCATCCCTCTAGCACCTCCGGAAAACATCCCAATTCAACTCCTAATTATTTGGTGCTTAAATTACATTCAGAAGGTACCACAACCCTATCTCTTCCGGAACACACCCTATTTCAACGCCTAAAAATAAAAATTATATCATGAAAAATAATCGAACTTCCAGAAATAAAATTTTATGGTTTAGAATGGTTCGATTTGTTGCCTAAAGATATCCAAAAAAGTTGGCTTCCCTCAGATATTCCGGAACACCCTTGTCTTCAACCTTAAAGATCATAAAAGATCGAAATAAATTAAAAAATGCCCTAACTGTCAAACCTAAAGTTTTATGCTTTAGAATTATTCCATTTGAAGTCCAAAGATACCAAAAAAAGTTTTCTTCCCTTATCTCTTATAGAACACCCTCGTTTCCAACCCCCAAGATAATGAAAAATATTTTAAAATTTCAAAAAATGTCCTAACTTTTATGGTTCTTATGCTTTAGAATGGTTTAATTTGATGTCCAAAGATACCCAAAAAAATTTCCTTCCAAAAAGTTGTAGTTTTAACGAAAAAATAGGATATTTCCAGCTAAAAGATTATTTTTCTACCAATAAAAAAATTTTAACTCAAAAAAATGAATTTTCAACATCAACAAAAATGCAAAAGTTACATTTTTAGGTACAAAAATTAACACAAATTTTCTACGAAATATTAAAAAATTGTAAACTAAAGACGATCAATTTTCAACTAAAAAAAATTTAATGAAATTGTTGAATTTTCAATTGAAGATGAATTTTGAAATAAAATTATGAAATTTCAATTCTGTTACCATGAAAATGAATTTGTAATGAACATCCTCGTTTTCAACCCCCAAGATAATGAAAAAAATATATTAATTCCAAAAAATGTTCTGACTTTCACTTAAAATGTTATGCTTCAGAACAGTTCTATTTCATCTACAGAGGTAACAAAAAAAGTTTCCTTCTCTTAACTCTTCCGGAACTACCTCGTTTTCAACCCCCCAAAATATTCTCTAGCTTCCATACATAAAACTTCATGTTTGAGAATGATTTGATTTGTTGTCAGAATATACTAAAAAAAGTTTTATTTTCCTATCTCTTCCGCAACACCCTCGGTTTGAACCCCTTAATATTAATAAAAAATTCACAAAATTTCAAAAAATGCCCTAACTTCCAGACTAAAATTTCATTATTTAGAATAGTTCGACTTTTTGTCTAAAAATACTAAAAAAAAGTTTCATTTCCTTAACTCTTTCGGAACACCGTGGGTTTCAACCCCTAAGACAATAAAAACCAATTTTAACTTCCAAAAAATATCCTGACTTTTCCTTTGAAATCGTTTGATTCAGAATAGTTCTATTTGATGTCCAAAGGTACCAAAACAAGTTTGCTTCCCTTAAATATTCTAAAACACCCTTGTCTTCAACCCCAAAGCTCATAAAAGATCGAAATAAATTTGAAAAATTGCCCTAACTATCAGACCTAAAGTTTTATGCTTCAGAATTATTCCACTTGATGTCCAAAAATACCAATACAAGTTTTATTCCCTTATCTCTTATAGAACACCCTCATTTTCAACCCCTAAGATAAGAAAAAATCCTAAGAAATGTTTAAAAATGCCCTAACCATCAGACCTCAAATTTAATGCTTCAAAATGGTTTAATTTGATGTCCGAAGATACCCAAAAAGGTTTCCTTCCCTTAAATCTTCTGGAACACCCTCGTTTTTAACCTCCAAGATAATAAAAAAATGTTTAATTCCAAAAAATGTCCAAATTTTACTCAAAATTTTAGGCTTCAGAATGGTTCTATTTGATGTACAAAGGTACAAAAAAAAGTTTGCTTCCCTTAACTTTTCCAGAACAGCGTCGTGATCAATCCTTAAGAAAATAAAAAATCAAAGAAAAAAATTCGAAAAAATCCCCTAACTATCAGACCTAAAATTTTTTGCTTCAGGATTATTCCATTTAATGCCCAAAGATACTGAAAAAGTTTCATTCCCTTATCGCTTGCGGCAGACCCTCGTTTTCAACCCCCAAAAATAATAAAAAATATTTAAAAATTTCAAAAAATTTCCTAGTTTTTATGGTTTTATTTGATGTACAAAGATACAAAAAAAAATTTTTTCTTCCCATCTATTCCGAAATACCCTCGTCTTCTACCCCCAATATAATAGTTTTTTTTCTAAATTCCAAAAAATGCCCTAACTATTAGACCTAAAATTTCATTCTTTGGAATAATTTGATTTTTTGTCCGAAGATACCAAAAAAAGTTGAATTTTCTTATCTCTTCCGGAACACCCTCGTTTCTCACCCCTTAGATAATAAAAAATCCCCCATAAAATTCAAAAACTGTTCTAACTTCAAGATCTACAATTTTATGCTTCAGAATGGTCCCATTTGAGGTCCAAAGTTACATAAAAAAGTTTTATTTTTCTAGCTCTCCCAGAAGACCCTCGTTTTCAAACCCCAAGATAATAAAAAGTCGAAAAAAATTTTCTAACTTCCAGACCTAAAATTTTATGTTTCAGAATGGTTTCATTTAATGCCGGAAGATACTAAAAAAGTTTTATTCCCCTATCTCTTCCACAACACCCTAGTTTTTAACTTCGAAGATAAAAAATCCCCCAAAAAATCTAAAAAATGCCCTAACTTCCAGACCTAAAATTTTATGCTTTAGAATGGTTCGATTTGATGTCCAAAAAATACCAAAAAAAAATTAAGTTTCCTATGTCCTCCGGAACAACCTCGTTTTCAACCCTACAATATAATCAAAACTTTTTTTTTATTTCAAAAAAATTCACTTTGAGACTTAAAATTTTGTGCTATAAGCTGAAAAGACGAATTTCCTCCTAACCAATTGTCTTTCTAACCTAAACATATGGATTTTCGATAAGAAAATAAAATTTTCAACAAATACTTGAATTTTTAAAATAAAAGTATTGATAACGAACTAATAAATATTAAATTTCTACCAGAAGAAATGAATTTGTACACCAAAAAGTAGAGTTTATAATAAAATCATTGAATTTTTAAGCTCAGAAGACGAGTTCTTGAAAAAAATGTAAATATTATTTTCGTGAAAATTAGTTTTCAAGTCAAAAAGACCAATTTTTAACAAAATAGTTAAATTCTTAGCTTTAAGAATATAAAATTTAGAGTTCAAAAATTCAGATGCATTTCGAAAAATATAAATCCAAATTATCATGTTCAATACTCTAAATTGAAGATTATTTTGATTAATTCATTAATTAATAATTGATTAAGTATTGTTTCAATTAGATATTAAAAAAATTTCCTTACAATCTTCTATATTCTTGCTTGACAATTTAGAAGTTTTTTAAAAATCTTTTTAAATATTCGCTCAGAATAATTTTTCTAAATAAAATATCTCATTTAATTTTCCTTGGAGTCTTTAGAAAATGGTTTTTATTGTTTTGAAGCCTTTCACAATTTTTTAAAAGCTTCTAAATTTTTTGTTCGAAATCTGTAATAATCTAAATTTTGTTTTAAATCAGGTTGTGGCTATGTGCACCGAAATTTCGGTACCAATAGCCGGATTTTGTTTGTATATGCACTTCGTTTAAATTATTTGAAGTTTTAAATTAATTTGGAATGTTTTTAAAATTTCTAGATATCTCTTAAAATTGCTTGAATTTTTAAAAATAAATAACAAGTCTTTCATTGTTGTTTAGATGTAAAAATTCAACAATTTTATTTTCAAATGAAACATTTTTCTACAAATAACAATAACAAATTTTAATATTCAAAGTTGAAAAGCTCCTTGAAAATTTATTGATTCAAGGGATTCTATTTCAAATGATTCAATTTAAAATTTTTCACATTTGAATATTTTGTTTAAAATCACTTGTCTTAAATGAACTTACTAAATATTTCTAAATGATAAATAATAACTTTTTTTCTTAAATAAGAAATTACAAATTGAATGGGTTAAAAATTGATTATTTCAGACCCTTTAGACTGAAACAATATTTTTAATTTAATAAACACCTTTCATTATACATCTATTGAAGTTATTTTTAAATTAAAAATAGTTTATAAGGTTTTAATCAGTTCAATTTTGAAAGTAATTAATTCATATTTACAGTTATTTAAATAAAAATGTTTTTTTTATCAAAAATTTGCAATTTCAAACGCTTTTAACTTTTAATAGTTTAAATCTTTAAGACTGCATTTTAAAATTTAATAATAAGATATAGGTTGATCTGCCTCTGGGCATACTTAATGGTACGTTCAATCAAGATATCTAGCGTTTCTTCTAAGAAAAATTCCAGCACTTTTTCCAGGTTTTCCAGGATAAAAAAATTAACTTTTCCAGGTACTTTTTTGTACAGTAAAAAAATAATTTTGACGAAAAATGTTGAAAATTGTACGTCTAGTGGAACTAAAAAAGTGTCAAGTGCAAGATTTCTCATACGCTTTCAAAATTTGATTTTATAGTAGAAAAACGAACTTTTAATAAAATTGTTAAATATTTAACATAAGAATTTAATTTTTAAACCAAATTAAACTTTTAATAAAATAGTTGAATTTTTAACCTAATAGTTTAACTTTTGATCTACAAAGATAAATTATTACCCACAATAACGAATTTTCAACCCAAAAACATTAATTTTCTACCAGAAGGACCAATTTTCTACAAAATATATAAATTCGAAAAGAAATTTTTTAACTAAAGACGATGAGTCTTCGTTTAAACAAATTTTACGAAATAATTGAATTTTCAACTAAAGATGAATTTTAAAATAAAATTATGAAATTGCAAATCTGGGACCAAGAAAATGAATTTCTAACGAATTATATAAAATATTAACCGAAGAAGACAAATTTTCTACAAAACAGTTAAATTTTCAACCCGAAAATAATAATTTTCTACTAAAAAGACGAATTGAAAACAAATAATTTGATTATCAACCAAAACAGAAAAAAACAATTATTAAAACTATTGAACTTGTAAGCCAAAATGCAAATTTGTTGTAAAACAGTCCCAGATTCAAACCAAAAATTTTAATTTACAACAAAAAAGTTAGTTTTTAACCAAAAAGTTGCAGTTTTAAGCAAAAAAGAGGGAATTTTCACCAAATGATTAATTTTCTACCAATAAAAACGAATTTTTAACGGTAAAAGATGAATTTTTACCATAAAAAAATGCAAAAGTTATATTTGTAGGTAAAAAAATTAATTTGAAAAAAAAGGAATTTTCAACAAAACAGTTAAATCTTCAATCAAAGAGATGAACCCCTAAAAAAAAATTCTTCAACAAAGTGATTCAACTTTGATCCAATTAGTTAAATTTTCGAACTAAATCAAAATCAATTTCGAGTCAAAAATCAAACAGTTACATTTCTAGTTCAAAAATAATTTTTTTTCACAAAAAAATTAGATTTTAACATAGGTGTTGAATCTTCAAAAGATGAGATGAATTTTTAGCAAAAATTATGAAACTTCAACTGGAATACTTAAACTTTCAATGAAAAAACTAGCTTTAAAAAAAAATAAGAATTTTTAAATAAAGTTCACGATTTTCGCAGTTATAAAATGAATAATCTCTTATTAAAAATTTAGACGTTTTTGTTTAACCTAATAGTTAAACTTTTAACTTACAAAGATAATTATTAAAGATGAATTTTGAAATAAAATTATGAAATTTCAATTCTGTTACCAGGAAAATGATTTTGTAATGAATTATATCAAATATTAACCGCAAAAGACAAACATTTTCTACAAAACAGTTGAATTTTCAACCCGAAAATAAGAATTTTCTAATAAAAAGATGAATTGACCAAAAATAATTTCATTTTCAACCAAAACAGAACAAATGTATTCAGATTGTTAAACTTTTGAGCCAAGATGCGAATTTGTTGTAAAACAGTTGCACTTTCAAAAAGGAAATTTTAATTTTCATCAAAAAAGTTAATTTTCAACCAAAAAGTTGTAGTTTTAACGAAAAAATAGGATATTTCCAACTAAAAGATTATTTTTCTACCAATAAAAAAATTTTAACTAAAAAAAAATGAATTTTCAACATCAACAAAAATGCAAAAGTTAGATTTTTAGGTACAAAAATTAATTTGAAAAAAAGGCATTTTCAACAAAATAGTTAAATCTTTAATCAAATAAATGAATCATTAAAAAAATTCTTGAACGAAGAGGTTGAACTTTTATCAAAACATTTAAATGTTCAAGCACACTAGGTAAAATTAATCTAAATGGTTGCATACCTTTAAACTGATTGATAAACTCGACAAAAAAAGATCTATTATTAATATCTGTAAATCTTGATGGAGGCTTCTAAGCACACTTCACAAAACAAATAATTCAGGTTAAAATTTTTTATTCAACAGTAGTTATTTAAAGGTATAGTTTTTCCGTTCTCCTTAAGGAAAAGTTGCAATTTTTATTGAATTCTAATGATCAAAGCCTCATTTTATTCTTTTCAGGATTCTCTACAATTCTATTTGGGTATTGTTAATTAAAATTTAAACTATGATTGTTTATAACAATAATAACTGTATGATTTCTCAATTGATTTTATAAAAAATTATGCAACAATATTTTAGGGGAGTTGTTTTGATATAAAAACGAATCGAAAACTGTATAAATTGATTTAAAATAGAACTATAGATTTAAAAGTGGCACATTGAGATATTTTGACCCCTTTTTGTTTAGCAGAGAACAAGCCTAAAACCCTATTTTTTTTCTTTTTACAAATAAAAAGGTTATCGCCATGAGCAAAATTCAAAGACATTTCCAATTTTTTCCAGTTAAAAAAATTGAAGGATTTTTCCAGTTCTTCAATGGTTTTCAGGACGCTATATAGTCTGATCTAAGAATGATGAAATCCAAAAAACTCACCTATAAGGACACTCGTCAGGAGGAACAAATGCAAATGCATTCGGGCCAGGACTAGAAGCTGGTGACTGCTTCGAAATGGCCATCCACGTGACAGCGTAAAATCCAGCCTCCCTTTGAAGAAATTCGACAACAAAGCTCCTCGAGTGCTGCATCATAGCTGTCGTTGACACTGAACCATTAGCTAAACTGAAATTCCAGCCTCCCGAGAAAAAATCGACTGTTTTAGCAGTATTTGAACTACTTTCGGGACAAATGACACTACGATCTTTTGTATTGGCTGCTGAATAAACTATGATGCGATTTTGAGTTGTGCATTCCTCCACATTGCCCAGATTAATACTGAAGCCACTGGTTCTCAAGTAGAGGAAATTCATTCGAATGTCTTTTGGCTCTATTAGCCAAGGCTCGTGAACGCACTGTGTGGCCGTCAGATCTTCTGAATTCGTCAAAAGTTCTTCAACAGCAGCCACGCCTATTGTAAAAAAAATTATTTTCATAATCCAATTTACTCTCTTAATTGCTAAATTTGAATTAGAAAAAATTTAACTACAGTGAAACCCTTCAATAGCCCTCCCTTCTATAGCCCTCCTTCTAAAACCCTCCCTTCTATAGCCCTTTCGAGAATTGACGCCGTGCCGCAGGTGGGTGTAACAGGAGTTAAGCGGGGTGCGCGGGGTCTGCGAATGTCACTCAGGCGAGCACTCAAGCGTGAACTAACAAAAGCGGAGCGGGCTATAACGAGTTAGTTCACATCCGCCGTCAGCCCCAACATCGGCACTAAAGAAGAGTTTCACTGGATTTAAATCTGAACCATGAATTCCAACTGATGAGTCAGTTATTGATTGTGTTTTTCGTATCTATTGTTTTCTCAGATTATCAATATTCATATAATTATGAAATTACATTTATTACAAATAATCTAAATGAATTAATAAGATATTTCTTTCATTTAATTAATTTGTCTAGAATCATATACATCAAATTTAAAAAAAAATCTATAAATAGTTTGCATATTTTGCATTTGTCGATTGGCAATTGAGTATTCTAACATTACGTCATACTCGGTCGGTAACGTCAAAATCTATAAGGCCATACAACTTGGTGGACTGAAAAGCATTGACTACATAGGAGTTTGACTAAAATGAATTTCTGTAGACGAAAGTTAAAAATCGAGATATGGCTTTGCTTCTAAGATAGAAAAGTTATTCCTTTAATTATTGTTAGCAATTGGGAAGTGTGCGATTTGGAAAATCTATCAAGAAAAAATATAATGTGCCGTGATTGAGGTTAGGTTGCATTGTTTAAATATTTGGCGGTAAAAATTTTTGAATTTTGGTACTTCGTTAAAGTGTGTTTTTCAAAGATGTCAAGAGATTATTCTTGCACTTTGAGAAAACAAAAATTATCAAAGACTGTGATCCTTCTTGGAAATCCTATAAGACTTCTTGAAAATCCTTAAACTTCTCTGACTTCTTTTTAACCCATTAAAGTCACAAGGACACTTTTTTCAACTACCTATTTCTCTAAAACATTTCACTATGAAAGCGTCTGTCAAAAAATTCGAGAAGTACTTATCCTAATATTTTCGAGGTCGCTCTTTCCAATAGTGAAATCAAAATTAGATAAAAATATGGCTTTTACACTATTTTTGCAAATTAATGCAAAAAAACACGAATTTTTAAGGCCTATTTTTTTTTTCTTTTCACATTTTCGATACCTTTTCGTAAGAATATTCAACAATGGAATAGTGTAATCGTGTCCTCGATTGTTATGCTTTCGTATGGTATCATTGGTTTTATTTTTATCATAGTCTGAACTTGCAAAATAACGGCAAAAACAACTAATCATTTCTTGCGATTAAAAAACACTTTTTGTACCGAACCTGCATTGTCTATATAGTTACTATGGTTTTTTGGGTCGCTGATTACGAATCTGCTATTATTTTTGCAAAATGAATTTGTTTAAACATTTTGTTTAAACAAATTATTGCAAAAAATGAGAATTTTTTCAATTTACTTGCAGAACCGTATTTTACCGAAAAAAATACGTCGAAAATATGCATAGTCAATTTTAATTATTTAAATAATTAAGTTAATATCAGCAAATATCAATTTTCTATACCCAAATACGTTGTTACATATCGTTTTCTAGGTTTTCGGGGTCGCTGATCACGAATTTGATATTATTTTTTCAAAATTATATTGTTTAAACAATATGTTTGACAATGTAGGCAAAAATATCCAATCGTTCCAAAGTCATTTCAAGCGTTGTAATTTGCAATAATCATACTCTCGTATCATTCTTAATAAAAAAAAATGAAAATCTTCGCTCATCAGAATTTTCGCAGAGCAATAATTGGTTTCATCTTTGATTAATCACATTGATCATTATATTGAGACGACGTAAAAAAAAGTTGTTTTATAAAATATTTTATCATAGATATTATCAAATAGGATTCCGTCATCGCAGTACATTTTCGCGCCATTATTACCTTATGCAAATATAACCTGCGAGCTCAAATTTGGACATTTACTAGTTTTTAACAATATATGAAAAAAAATTATATGTTTTTGAAATAGTTTAAACAGTTTTAATGCACGGTAATCATATTTGCGTATCATAATCTTAACCTCGAAAAGTGAATATCGGTACTCTTTGATAGGCGTTAATAATATTTTTGCTAGCTCGAATTATCATTGAAGGATAATTTATTTCATCTTTATTGACTATCATTATCTTGAAACGATATATATCTTGTAATATATTTTGCATAAACATTATACAGAAAGTATTGAATCATCGTATTAATATTACATATTCCCACAACTATTATCTTGTAAAAAAAATAACAACACATCCAATTTTGACAGAATGACCATTTCAGTCGATTCACAATGCCGAAACGTAAACTTTCCGAATCAAAAAATGCGAGAAAGAGACATCGTATCAATACAGTAGAAAACACTGAAAAAGAAAATCACGTTGATGCAGTATTCATTCCTTATCCAGACGATTCTGGTGAATCTGATCATAGTGAAGATGATTTGTCGTCTATTGGTGACGAAGGTAATAAGCAAGGTGATATTGAAATGGCTGAAGAGTATTCAAAGACTCAGACATTTCAGTCGTACCAAAAAGTATTGGAAAATTATAGTACAAGTCAGAAAAAATTGGAAGAAGAACATGTTTATAATTGGATTGATGGAGAGATGATGTATAGTGATACTCTATCAAATGATATCTGACTGTCTGAGGTACGAGGGTAGTTCAATAAGTCCTTAGAATGAAGTATAAAAACAATTTTTTTTGGGTAAATTTTTTTTCTTTTTTCAACATAATCTCCTTGGAGCTCTATACACTTGGTCAATCGCTTTTCAAGTTTTTTTAATCCTTCAGAAAAGTGCGTTTTCGGAAGTTCCTCAAAATAAGCACTTACAGAGGCAATGACGTCTTCGTTGTCTGGAAATCTCTGTCCACCGAGCCATTTTTTCAAGTTTGTAAATAAGAAAAAGTCACTGGGGGCTAAATCTGGTGAATACGGTGGGTGTTCGACCAATTCGAATTTTAGTTCTTCAATTTTAACCATTGAAACGAAGCATTTGTGAACTCAGGCGTTGTCGTGTTGAAAGAGAATTTTTTTTCTCGCCAAATGTGGTCGTTTTTTTTAAATTTCTTCTTTCAGCTGCTCTAATAATGATGCATAATATTCACC
>NC_046662.1:29169203-29176041 GCF_010883055.1 Belonocnema kinseyi | reverse complement strand
TTTTTATCTCATATGGAGTTAAACCCTTTAAATGAAAATGTTTGATTACCGCTCTGAACTCGTTTTTTTCCATTTTTTTTAACGAACAATTTTTTTTTTCAAATGGTTAGAAAAACACGTAAGCTCAGAAGATGTGGACTGTGACTGCACCATATATCTAGTCGGGAGTGGTGCTGACTGAAAACAGATGATTTGGAGCGATTCGCGCGCCATCTGTTGGTCATTTTAAGGACTTATTGAACTACCCTCGTACAAAAGAAAAAAAATTCTTGCTATTTTACCAACTGATTTGTTTGAAATTTTTTTTTCTGAAGAGCTAAAGAAATATATTGTTGATTCTACTGATTCTACTTCATTAGACTGATACAGGCATCAATCACAAACGCTACAGTGCTTTACAATTCAGTGAGCAAAAATACCATAAATTAGGAACAAAAGATGTTGCCATGGAAATTTGTGAAAAATATTTAATTGCTTCCAATGTGTCAGAAAATAAACATTCAAATCATACTCTCGAGAACACAGGATTCAAAAAGTATTGCTCATACGAGAAGTGCGAAGTAAGAACCGTGAAATCTTGCAAAAAGTGTCAAGCATACTTTTGCATGAAATGTTTCAAACAAACGCACGAGCACACAACTTCAAGCACACCAAAAAAAAATTATAAAAATTAAAAAAAAATTTTTTTTTTAAATATTAAAAAAATTTAAAAAAGAAGATGATTCTCGGTGATATGTACCTCCTCGTGGTGGGAATCGGGCAACATCACTTGGGTTCAACGATGGCAGAAAATGTTAAATTATTCAATGGAATTCCTGTTTGAAAAAATAACAACAAATAAAATAAAGTTTTCTACGAATAAATAACTAAATTTTTCCTTAGATTAAAGACTCACGAAATAATTTTTGGAATGTAGTGACAGTTATGCATACACTGTCAAACATATTGTTTGTACAATATAATTTTGAAAAATTAATGTCAAATTCGTCATCAGTTACCCAGAAAACCTATAAAACGATATGTAACAATGTATTTGGATATAGAAAATTGATAGTTGTTGATATTAATTTAATTATTTAAACAATTGAAATTTACTATGCATATTTTCGACGTATTTTTTCCGTAGAATACGATTCTGCAAGTAAATTAAAAAAATTCTCATTTTTTGCAATAATTTGTTTAAACAAAGTAATTTTGCAAAAAGAATAGCAGATTCGTAATCAGCGACCCAAAAAACCATAGTAACTATATAGACAATGCAGGTTCGGTACAAAAACTGTGTTTTAATCGCAAGAAATGATTAGTCGGAAAATTGATAAATTTTTCCATTATTTTTCCCGTTATTTTGCAAGTTCAGACTATGATAAAAATGAAACCTATGATACCATTCGAAAGCATAACAATCGAGGACACGATTACACTATTCAATTGTTGAATATGCTTACGAAAAGGTATTGAAAACGTGAAAAGAAAAAAAAACAGGCCTGAAAAATTCGTGTTTTTTTGCATTAATTTGCAAAAATAGTGTAAAAAAACATATTTTTATGTAATTTTGATTGCACCATTCGAGAGAACGACCTCGAAAATAGTAGGATAGGTACTTCTCGAATTTTTTGACAGACGTTTTCATAGTGAAATGTTTTAGAGAAATGGGTAGTTGAAAAAAGTGTCCCTGTGACGTTAATGGGTTAAATACCTTCAAATTATTGACAATCCTTAAAAACTTTAAATTTTTGCAAATAACTTTTAAATAAATTGCTTAACATTCTTTAAAGTCACTAAATCCTATGGAAATATTTTTAAATCCTTTAAAACTAAACTTTAAAATCCCGTCAATTTCCTAGTGATTCCTTAAAATCACTTGAACTCTTCGAAATCTTGTAAGTAATCACTTTCTTTAAAAACCTTGAAATCTCCTAAAATTCATTACATCTGTATTAATAACTTTTCAATAACTCGCTTGACTTTCTTTAAAATGAGTAAAACTGTCGTACCAAATCTTATAAAATCTCTTGTAAATCATTAAATCTTTCAAAACTATTTTTGGATTACTTTTAAATCCTTTAAAAAGATGCTTTAAGATTCCGCCAAGTCCCTAGTAATTCCTGAAAATCACTTGATTTCTTAGAAATCCTTAAAGTCCTCCGAATTTTTTAAAATTCCCTTCAACTTCTTTGAAATCATTTCAAAAATTTAAAAATTGACTAAAATTAATTAATTAACCTTAAAATCTCTTGAAAATCCATAAATCATTGAATTAAAAAAAATTGAAGTCTCTTAAAATTTACTAAAATCTTTTTAAATAACTTTTTAAATAACTTAAATATTAATCCTTTTAAAAAAATCTTAAAATCCCGTCAAATCCGTATAGTAATTCCTTAAAATCACTTGGATTTCAGAAATTCTTCAAGTTTTTGTTTGAAAATCCTTTAGCTGCTCCGATTTTTTTTTAATTCCTTTGACTTCGTTAAAATGATTTAAAATTTTCGAAATTGAGTACAGTTAATTAAAATCCTTTGAATTTTCTTAAATTCCTTTAAATATTAAAAAAATTAGATCAATTGAGACCTCTTCGAATTCATTAAAATCTTTTTAAATAACTTTTCAGTAACTCGTTTCACATTCATTGAAATCACCTAAAGTGCCTTAAAATTTGATCAAATCTCTTGCAAATCCTTAAACTTTTTTTGATCCTTTAAAAAATCTTTAAAATTCCTTGAAAATCGTTCAATTTTTCTGCATTCTTTTAAAATCCCTTCAAAATTGTCAAAATCATTAAAAATCTCTTGAGAAATCCTAAGATCACTTAAAGTCTTTTAAAATCTTTTAAATTCTCTTTAATACAACTTTATTTGATATGAAACTACTCAAAATGACTTATTATCGAAAAGTATTATGACATAAATGGCCGGCAATTGAGGTTATAACCTTAATTAATGCAAATTATATTTTTTCGTGGTGGATTGCCTAATCGCACATTTTCCAAATTGCCAACAATAATGAAATAAATGGCTTTTCATTCTTAAAAGAAAAGCTATATCACGATGTTTTACTTAATTTCGCCGAAATTAATTAATTTTATTTAAACTCCTATCTAAACAATGCTTTGCAGTCCACCAAGTAGTATAGCCTTACAGATTTTGATGTTACCGATCGAATTTTTTCGAAAAATTTCAATTTCAGGGTAGGAGAAGAATTCAGGTTTTCCTATATTGGGCTGTACATAAATCTCTGTAGTTCTGGAAATCAATTTTTTTATTTTTCAAAGTGTTTCTTTAAATTTATATAGTTCTGTCTACGGAATTTTTAGAACTTCCTAAGACCAATACAGAGTGTTCTAGAAAACGTTACAGCTTCAACAAAATACATTCATTTTTAACTCAATAATTTTAATATACATCCATATAGTTGGAATTTTTTAGGCAAAAACTTTTTAACCAACATGGGATAGTTAAATTTTTATTTTAAAAAATTAATTTAAAAAAAGCAAACAAATTTTCCACTAAAAGCTTAAATTTTGAACCAAAGAGATTAATTTTTCACAAAAAAGACAAATATTTAAGAAAATACATGAATCGGCATCGAAAATAAATAACTTTTCAACCAAATAGTTAAAAACAGATTTAAAATAGGTAAATTTTCAACAAAAATTTGTAACAAATGATTTTAAGGTTCAACCAAGTAGATGATTTTATAACAAAAAAGAAGAATTTTTCATCGAGAAGATTAATTTTTACAAAAAATAATAAATAAAAAATTTTAAGGAAATATTTTATGTAAATTGTAAAACAAAAAATTGAATTCCCAAATGAAATTAATAACTTTTGAACCAAATAGTTCAGTTTAAATTTAAGAAAGGTAAGCTTTCCACCAAAATGCAAGCGTTAAATTTTCAGTGAAAAAAAGTAATAACTTTTAACAAAATAGATAAATATTTATCCGCAGAGCTTATTTTTGAATGAAATTATAAATTTTGAGCAAAAAAGTAATAGTTGATGTTTTAAACAAAAAATATTTTTACTTTAAATGAAAAACATTTGCATTTTGAATGAAAAGTCAACAGAGAAAAAAATTGTTAACCCAATTGTTGAATTTTCCAGACTTGTCTTAAAAATTTAACAATTCGGTTAATTTTTTCTTTTTTTTAAACAAAATATGAGTTGAATTTTTAATCAAAAAAGATCAATTCTCAACAAACAATTTGAAAGTTAACTTTTTAATCAGAATGAATTAAATCTGAACAAAAATTAGCTGGATTTTTAAACAAAACGATAAAATTACTACTAAGAAAATGAATTTTCAATTAAAGTGGTAAACATTTAAGTCGAATATTCATTCTTTTAGTTCAATACATTATTTTTTACAAAAAAACTTGAAAGAAATACAATTATTTTCAACCATGAAAATCGATTTTTTAAGAAATAAGTTCTTGAACCAAATGGTTTAATTTTCAACAAATTAGTTAGATTTTGATTTAAAAAACGTAAATTCTCAATCAAAAATATTGTAGCCATATTTTGTAATTGACAAATGTATTGTTTAAAGAACATGAAACTTAATAAAATGTTCGAATTTTTATCCAAAAGAATCAATTTTCCATTAAAAGTGGAATAGCTTAGATTTCAGTCAAAAGATTTTTTTTTTAAATTGTCTAAAAAAAAGAAGGTATATATTTATTCACAGAACTGAATTTTCAATTAAAATTATGAATTTCCAGAAAAAAATTTAAAAGTTGATATTTTAAACAAAAATATTAAAATTTCTCATAAAAAAATTTGCTTTTTAAATAAAAAGACAAAAAAGAAAAAAAGTTCAACACAAATGGTTGAATTTTGAAGAAAAGAAGGGGAATTGTCTAATAAAGATTTGAAATTCTAACAGATAAATTTGCAAAGAATATTCTTGAATACTCAACAAAATAATTAAATTTTTGAACGAAAAAAAATCAATTCTCAATAAAAAATATATAAGTTGACTTTTTAAACAAAAATAATTAACTAATAACCAAAATTAATTGGATTTTCAAACAAAGAGGTAAAATTTCTATTAGGAAAAAGAATTTTCAACTAAAGTGGTAAACATTTGAATGGAATAGTGAAACTTTTAGTTAAATACATCATTTTTGACGAAAAAAACTAATTCTCATAAAAAAATCGCATTTTCAACCAGGAAAATGGATTTTTAGGAAAGAAGTTCAACTACCAATTAAATGATTGAATTTTTGATACAAAATTTGTTATCAAAAATAGCCTTGACATAATTTTTAATTTAAAAAATGTATTATTTAGGCATCACAAAGTTTAATAAAATAGTTGAATTTTTATCAAAAAATATGAATTTTACATGAAAAAGGGTTAATGATCAATCAACTCAACCAAAAGACTTTTAAATTGTAATCAAAAACTGTTTATTAATGCAACCAAAAAGATGAATTTTCAAACAGAGAAGTTGAACTTTTATCCAAGAAAGATGTTTAATTCCCAAAAGCGAATCTTTTACGTTACAGTTGAATTTTTATTAGGAAATAATGACTTTTTAACCAAACTTTGTAGTTTACAACAAAAGAATACAATTTTCAATTAAATAATTAAATTTTTTAACAAAAAAGATGAATAGTGTACCAAAAATTTAATAGTAGACTTTCCAACCGAAAAAAAAGAACCTTAAACCAAAAATAGTTAAATTTGTAACTAAAACGATCAATTTTCAAATAAAAAGATCAATATTTGACTGGAGTAGTTTAATTTCGAGTTTAAAAATTAATTTTTACCCGTTAAAAAACGAATATTTAACTCTAGAAATTAACTTTTTCCTTTCTAAAAGTAATACTACAGGTTTTCTCTCTTTAGGGCCCCACTTCTGGGAGAATTGGGAATTCCTAGGAGCAACAGGAAACATTTTAGAAAATTTTGAATTTCAGATTAGGAAAAAAATGCCAATTATTTTATATTGGACTGTAACTCTCTATGAATCTAGAATATTTAAAGTTTGAATAAATTTTTTTATGAGTCAGAAAACTATGGCGAAAGTTTTATATGTACAATTTGCGCTAGTAAACAATATTACAATATTATGAATTCAAAAAAGGGTTTTGAATTTTTAAGAATTTTTCGAAAGTATTCTAACCAATAAAGCAGAAGATATTAACTGTTTTCAAATTTTAACTTTTTTTCTATTTGTAACTCAAATCAAACGATTCGATTAAATTGAGCAATTTTACTCTGCTCTACTATGAAATGATTAAAGTCGAGTATTTGATGAAAAAAATTGAGTAATTTCTAATGCGTTTTCTGTATCCAGAATTTCTTTTATATTTATATCAAAAACTTTTGACAGTAAGTCTATCAAAGTGAATAATCAATTAATCGTGTTTATCAGAAGCGTTCCAGAGTGCCCAACTGAAAAGTCAATCAATTTATATGAAACATTTGAAAACAATTTTAATGATTTCTATCAAAGCGAAATAGACTATTGTCACAATGATCGGAAATCTCGAAAATATTTATCAAATTTGATCTTTTGTAATATCTTATACTTTTCCTATCGGAATTTTGTATTGAAACCCTTTTAAATTTGATCCCTACCAGACATGTATCAAATCCTATTTTCCAGAACCTGAAAAATTTCTATAAAATTCTACTCGGCGAGAAATCTTACACTTTTCTATCTTGATATTGTTATTCAAACTGAATCAAATCATATGTATGAGAAAATTGTAATCAATAAGAATAGGAAAGTTGGCCTAATTTATTTTTGGACCAAAAAATCTGAAAAAATCATGGTAGTATCTTATAAGTATCCCGAGTCGATTGCACGCTAAACGGACTACCCTCCACCC
>NC_046662.1:29168387-29169103 GCF_010883055.1 Belonocnema kinseyi | reverse complement strand
TTGGAAGGTCAAATCGAGAGAAAACGGTAAAAAAATCCAAAAAAATACGTTATAGGTTTTTGGAGTCGCTAATTACGAATCTGGCATCCGTTGAACTCTATACTTTAGGTTCAAGGTCATTTAAAGGTCATTTAAAGGTCAAATCGAGAAAAAACGGTAAAAAAATTTTAAAAAAAAATATGTTATAGATTTTTGGGGTCGCTGATTATGAACCTGATGTCCGCTGACCTTTATCGCGTCAGGTTCAAGGTCATATTTTTTCAGCGTTTTCTCTCGATTTGATCTTCCCATGACCTTGAACCTGAAGCGATAAAGGTCAGCGGACACCAGGTTCATAATCAGCGACCCCAAAAACCTATAACATATTTAAAAAAAACTTTTTTACCGTTTTTTCTCGTTTTGACCTTCAAATGACCTTTAAATGACCTTGAACCTGAAGCGATAGAGTTCAACGGATGCTAGATTCGTAATTAGCGACTCCAAAAACCTATAACGTATTTTTTTGGATTTTTTTTACCGTTTTCTCTCGATTTGACCTTCCAATGACCTTGAACCTGACGCGATAAAAGTCAAAGGACGCCAGATTTGTATTCGGCGACCACAAAAACCATAGTAAACCCGAGCTAACCTCAGAATACATGTTTAAGAGTGTCAAATCTCTCGAAAATACAGTTGGTGGATAGTGGTGTTTCCTATATTTGTTGGGGGGGGGGGGG
>NC_046662.1:29149180-29168372 GCF_010883055.1 Belonocnema kinseyi | reverse complement strand
GAGGGTAGTCCGTTTAGCGTGCAATCGACCCGGGATACTTATAAAATACTACCATGATTTTTTCAGATTTTTTGGTCCAAACATAAATTAGGCCAAAAACCGGCCTTACCGACCCTCCCCCTTTCTCGACGGACATCTAAAATTTGAGAGAAAATTTAAAGATTCTGATACGTAGGATTTGATAAAAGTCTGTAGTGGATAAGGTTTAATAGAGTTTCAATGAAAAACTGCTGATAGAAAGGTATACGGTTTCCTGACTGACTGAATTTGATAAAAATGTTAGAAATTCGGAAACATAAGATTCGATACAAGATTGGTGCCTTTTGGATTTGACAGAGATTTAATGTGACATTGTTAGTGAAAAAACAATACGATTTATGTATATAAAAAATCGTATAGAAGATGTTATTTTGAATTATTCAATACTGTTGATTACTACTCCATGAACCAGTCATTAACAGTGCTGATTCATTAAAAATGACATCTTTACTTATTAAATGCCCTCGTTAACAGTAAAACATATTAAGGAGAACATTTCATAGAGTTCCAATGAGAAATTTCTGATAAAAAAGGAAACGATTGAGCAAAGGATAGAATTCGATAGAAATATCTGAAATTCTGAAGCATAGGAGTTCATACATTTTTGTTCGGATAAGATTTCATACAGTTTTATTAAGAAACTGTTCATTGGAAAGTATACAATTTC
This sequence comes from Belonocnema kinseyi, assembly GCF_010883055.1. Lineage (NCBI taxonomy): Eukaryota > Metazoa > Arthropoda > Insecta > Hymenoptera > Cynipidae > Belonocnema > Belonocnema kinseyi. Next base: position 29,167,666 of record NC_046662.1, on the reverse strand, counting down.
TCAACCGATAAGATTTTGTAGAAATACCCAAGCCTCCGAAAGATAGAATTTGATACAATTCTTGTACTGATGTGACTTAATTGAATTTAAATAAAAATATGATGATAGAAAAGTAAAGGATTTCTAGATGGATACACTGAAAAAAAATAGTTAGTTGAGCCAACTATTGAATTAGTAAGATACCGTACTATTTTATTAGTTGATACAGCTATTTTATTAGTAGGTACACCGATTCCATTAGTTGATGTGGCAATTCAGTTAGTATTAGCTACTAAGTAAATGGTTGTCCCAACTAATAAAATAGCAGTCCCATATCTTACAAACTGAATAGTTGGCCCAACTAACCATTTATGCAGTGTAGAATTTAATAGAAAGGTCTATCAAATGTGCTAAAAGATTATAAATTCTGGGCTTTATTTGATATTATTATATACGATTTTTATTAAATTTACTTATAGAATTTAATTTAAATTCCACGTTTTGATAGATTTTATTTTTTCTCTGGATCGGAAGGCAATCAAATTCTATAATATTATGTTAACTACACGGAAAGAAATGTCAAAAGATTAATTCACGGAACTGCTCTTTGATCTCATTTTAGCATTGGCTCAAGAACTAAGATCTCGGAACCCTTGCTTTTAAAGCAAAGGCTGTTGCTTTGAAAGCAGCTGTTCCGAGATCTTAGTTATTGCGCCAAAGCTAGAATAAGATCAAGGAGCATTTTCATGAATTATTCTCTTGAAATTTCTTTTCGTGTAGACTTAGATGGAATCATTAATAATAAGGAATTATCAATATAAAAATAAGTTAATAATTTACTCAGACGCAGAATATCGCCATTTACCATCTATTAATAAAAAAATATTATGTACTTTTTAGGGTTTCATAGCCTTGGGCAGAAATCCTTATAGTCTCGGTCGGGTATTCATCAAGGGTACTTTCTTCCAAGAAGAGAAAGTAAGGGAAAATAAAGCAAGAGAGAGTGGGGAAAGTGTACGAAAAGGTGTAGAAGAGGAGAATTGGAGAAAAATAAGTGGAAAAAAGTAAGGGAAACAAAAGCAAGTAATAAGAGACATATTAGCAGAAATAATAGAAAAAAATTAAGGAAAATAATGGGAAGGTAGGTAGAGAAAAATAGAGGAAAATAGGTAGGATAAGAATAAATGAAGAGAATGAAGGGGGAATGGGCGTAAGGCGAAGAGTAAAGGGAAGTGACGGAAAACGATTAAAGGGGATGCAAAGGAAATGAGAGGAGGGAAGTAAGGGGGAGACGAGGGGAAATGAGGAGAAGGAATGTAACGTGAGAAAAAAGAAAGGGGAACAGAGGAAAGTAAGGGAAAATAGAGAAAATAAAAATAAATGATAGGGAATAAGGGGGAGTGGACGTAAGGGCAGGAATAGAGGAAAGTAATTAGGAGAGGAAAAATAAGGAAAATGAGGCATGGGGAAGTCGGGAAAGTAATAGAAACTGACGAGGGTTAGTGAGGGGATGAGAAGTGACAGCAGAGGACGTAGGGTAAATATAAAGAAATTTTAAAGGAAAAAGTAAGCGTAGTAAGTGGAAATGTGGTAGAGAGGAAGTAGGGGAAATAAGCAGGAATAAAGAGAGGGGAAGTATGTAAATAATAAAAAAGAAATTAGGGGAAAAAATGTGAGAAGTGCCGCAAATAATGAGAAGAAAAGTAGAGGAAAGTAAGGAAAAATAGGGAGAAGAAGAAGAAATGATGGGGAATAAGAAGTAGTGGACGTAAGGAGAGGAGTAGCGAGAAGTGACCGAAAATGATAAAAGAAGAAGTATAGGAAATTAGGAGAGGGAAAATATAGGAAATAAGGGTTTGGGAGATCAAGAAAAAGAGGGGGAAATAAAGGGGAGAGAAAGTAACGTCATTGCTGATGAGAAATGAGAAAAGGGCAAATAAAGGAATTAAAGGTAAATAGGGGAAATGGAGGAAGCGAAAGTAAGAGGAAAGGCAAAGAAGTAATAAAAGTGTAGGGAGGAAAAGTACTAGAAATAAGGGGTAATGACGGAAGTAGAAATGAGGAAAAATTATGGAGAAAAGGCAAGGGGCATTTTGGGAAGTAAAAGAAAAGTAATAGGAAATTATGGGAGGGGGATTGAGTGGACCGGAAGTTACGAAAAAGGACGTAGGGAATAGATAAGGATTTTAAGGGAGGGTAATTATTAGTAGTGAGGGGAAATGAGGGAGAGGGGTTTCGGGTAAGCAAGGAGGAATATATGAGGTGAAGTAGGAAAGTGAGGGAAAGAAAGTAGAGACAATGCAAAAAAGAGAGAAGGTGAAGTATATAAATTGAGGGGTCAAAGCAAGGGTAATTTGGGGAAGTGACGTTAAAACAGGAAAGGGGAAGTAGGAAAATTAATGGAAAATAATCGATGGGTGAGTGAGGGAACAGTAAGCTACAGCAGAGGGCGTAGGAAAAATATGAGGCAATTATGAGAGGGGAATTAAGAATGGTGAGTGGAAATAATGGAGAGGGAACATAGGAGAAGGAAAAAGAAACAAGTGAAGAGAAACTAGGGGAAAAGGCAAGGGTGAGAAATGGGAGGATATGTGAGTGAAGTCAGAAGTAAAAAGAAAGAGTAATTGGGTAGGTAACAGGGAATGTCAAGAGGAGAAGTAAGAAAAGTGATGAGAAATAATAGAAGAGGAGTAAGAGGAAATGAGGTGGAGCTAGGGAATGGTAAGTTACAGGAGGAGACGTAGGGAAAGTGAGTGGAAATAAGGGGTAGAGATTTGAAGGAAATTGAGAATGGGAAATTACAGAAGGTGATGAAACATAAAGAGGTATGAATGGAGAGGAATTAGAAGTAATAAGGGTCGGGAAGGCATGAGAAGAGAAGGGAAATTAGGCAAGGGTAGCATGGGAAGTGGTTTGAAGTGTGGGGAGAGGAACTGGGGTTGACGAAGGGAATGTGATCAAAGAAGGTGTGGGAAGATGTGGGATGGGGAGGTTTAAGAAACTAAATTAAAATATTCATAGAAATAATTCAGAATAAGCACTTACCAGGTATGATTGGCGGAAAAGGACTTCTCAGAGATATTTCACCACTGGAGCCTCTGAGTCTTCGATCTTCCAGTCTAGTGGCACATGTCTGATCACCAGCTTCAGCTCCCGCGACAAAACGAAATTCACCCTCGAAGTAAAAATCTCTATAATCTTGGGTGACGTTCATATGAGTCACTACGAATTTAAGTTCTACTATGTTGGAGGTCAGTGTCCTCAAAATGACCTTTTCGCTAATGTTTGAACATAAACAATCCCTTCCAAGCTCCACTTCTTGCCAAGGATGTTCCGATATCTGTGTTAAAAATTTGAACATTCAATTTAACCATTCAGTTGCAAAAAAATTTCTTTAGACAGTAAACCCCGGGATATCAAACCGATGCCTATAAGTTTCACATTTAAATTCAGTCAAAATGATACACTGTTGCTAGTTATTTTAGGCTATAAATCTCTGTAGTTAAATTTAAAAAAAAATGTAACCAAAAATGGGACTCACACAAAGATTCTTTGCAAAAAAAAAAAACAAATATCAAACAAATTATTGAAATTCCGAGCCAAAAGGATAATTTTCTAAAAAAAAACAGTTAAACTTTTAACTTCATAAGATTAATGTTTATGAAAATAATTAAATTTTCAAACAAAGAGATGAATTTTCAAGTAAAATTATGAGTCTTCAACAACAAAAAACGATTTTTTAACAAAGGAGTTCAACCTTCAACTAAATTCTTTAATATTTAATAAAAAAAGATTAAGTTTCAACGAAAAGAGATGAATTTTGAAAAGAGAAAAATTTTCATCAAAAGATTTAAATGTTCAACCAATGAAAAACAAAGATTCTTTTGCCAAAAGAGAAAAAAAATGTCAAACAAATTATGGAATTTTCAAGCTAAAGAGGCGAATTTTCTATAAAATAATTAAATTTTCGATCTGTAGACGTGAATTTTCATTAAAAAGATCTTTTTTAATCAAAAAAAAAAATGAATTTTCAACCTACATAGTTCAATTAAAAAAATATATATTTGAACTCAAATCATAAATCTTCAACTGTTAAAGACAAATTTTCTAATTGAAAAAATTTATTTTCCACCAAGAAATCGAATGAAAAAAAAAACAAAATTTTCAAAGAAAAGTTCAATTTTTACAATTTTTAACCAAACGTATGAATTTGCAACTAGGAAAATTATTTTTTATTGCCAACGACGATTTAGATTTTTAACCAAAAAGATGAAATTGTTACAGAATAGATGAATTTTTAAACTGAAATGGAAATTTTTTAGCAAAAGAGTTGAGTTTTCAGTCAAGAAAGATTTTTCAGCTGAGAAAAAGTATTCAACGATATTGTTGATTTTTTTAACCAAAAACGTAATTTTGTACGAAGTAGTTGAATTTTGGACTGTGTAACTAAACTTATTAATTTGAACAATATATTCAAATCTTTACCCAGAAGAGATGAGTTTTTAACTAAAATATAAGAGTAGACTTTTTATCTAAAAGGAATTAACGTTCAACCAAAAATAGTTAGATATTTAACCAAAAATAATAAATTTAACAAAAATAGTAGAATTTTCGACACGCAAATATGAACCGAAAAGGTACATTTTTTACAAAAAATATGATAGTACACCTTTTGAACAAAAAGGATTAATTTTTCACTAAAAATAGTTAAATTTTCAAATGAAAAAGATAAGTTTTCATTAAAATAAGAAAAAGTGAAATTTCCAGTGAAAAATTTAATTTTGAATCAAAAAGACAAATTTGAAACCAAATATTGGAATTTTTATCTGAAAAGATAAATTGTTAACCAAAATAGAATAGTCTAGTTTCCAAGTAAATAAAATAATGCGTATTAGAAATAAATAAATTTCCAATAGAACAGTTAGATTTTCTTGTTAAGAAATGTATTTTTTGACTACAATTACGGATTCTCAATTCAAAAAGTGAACTATTAACAAAAGAGTTTAATTTTTAACATCATCAAAAAAAAAATTAAATTTTCCACTAAAAGAATTAATTTTCTACCAAAAAAGACAAATTTTCAACAAAGCGCATGTATTTTAAACCAAATTGTAAAATTATAAAATAAAAACGATTAATTTTCAATTAATGATAGAAAAATTGAATTACCAGTTAAATACCTTAATCTTTAATGAAAGAAAAATGAAAAAATTTTTAACGAAATACTTACATTTTCAACTAAAATCAGTGAATCTCTAAAAAAATTCCTAAATTTTCTTCAAAATATTTAAATTTTCAACCAATAGTTGAATTTGTAAACAGGAAGATGAAATTTTGTACAAAAAGAGACGAGATTTCCACATAAGAGTTGAATTTGTATCATGTATGAATGTATGAATTTGTCAAAACTTGATTTTTCGTTCAAAATATCTACAATATTTCTTTAAAAATTCAGTTCTGAAATTTCAATTGCTTATCATTTTGATCCGATTTCGGGTTCACATTAATCAACTGGTATTTCCTGTGAAACTAATATTTATAACAAACCTGCAGTTCGGCAATGCCATTTTTCTTCGGCTTCCCTCTATCACGATTGCAAGCCCACCGATCAACCAAAGGATCAACATAGGATTTGCACTGTTTGTCGCCGAAGGATGCCCGGAGAATGGAGAGCTCGATTCTTTGCTCAGGCTCAGCCTCAAACCTATAAACACAGCTGAGGTTCTGGGCTCCACCTCGTCCATAGAAGAAAACACTTTTGGGTGAAGTGAACTTTCCAGATTTTGAGGAGGAGGACAAAGAAGTGGCCTGCCAGGAAGATGAGGAGGAGGAGGATGAGGAAGAGGAGGAGGAGGAGGGAAAGGACGAAGATGTGAATACGTGATTGCATGACATCGATTCGTGGACGAATTCGTATCGTAGAACAAAGCTCACAGGATACAGGGCACTACCTTGCCTCAGGATATGCTCTAGAGTCAGATCCCTTCCGGAGGAAACGTAACTCTCCGCGAGACTGCAAGGTCGAGTGTGGCGACTGCTGTTCCGCAGAAGGCTGTGATCACAGAGTCGTGGGACGTCGTACTTGCAAAATTCACCCATCAGGGTGACGTTCTGAAAATACAATGATGAATTGCATTCAGAAGTGCAATTGAAGATCACTTTTTCTAAACGTCTTCAAAGGATCTCACAAGATTCAAGGGATTTTATGGGATCCTCAATTATTACATAGGACGCAGGGGATTTAAAAGTTTCTATCAATTTCTATAGAGTTCTATAGATTTTAAGTAAGAGGAACGGATGGGTGGAAAGGTAGAGGAAGTGAATGAGGAATGAGGGAAAGTCAGGTGAAGTGAGGGGGAATGATGTACAAGAAAAATGAGACGAAGAAAAAGTGAGCAGAGGAAACAGAGAGTCTGATGGAAAATGAGGTATATGGATAGGAGAATCGAGGGGAAAGTATGAAAGAGAAGGAAGGGAAATTAGGGGTAGTGAGTATAAAAAGTGAGAAGAATGAAAAGAATCGGAGGTGTGGAGAGTAAGAGAAAATAATGGCGGGGGAAGTAGAGGAAATGGAGCGAGGGACAGTTCGATAAAATGATGGGAGGGTAATTATGTGTGCAGGTATGTTTATACGATGGAAAATGAGGGGTAGGGGTATAAGAAGGTATGGTAAATTATAAGAGCAGAAGAAGGGAAATTAGAGAAGGAAGAGAAGAAGAAATTAGGGTTTGTCAGTACAAGAATTAAAAAGGAATGAAGGGGGTCGGAAGTAGGGAGTGTGATGAAAAATAAAGAGAGCAGAACAAGGGAAGTTAGAGGTAATGCTGGGGGGAGGGGGAGGAAAGAAGGTGAAATTGAGCAAGGGAAAATTTGAGAAAATGATGGGATAGGAAGTAGAGAAAGTGAGAAAGTAGGTGAAATTACGGAAAATGATAAAAGAGGGAATGAGAGAATGGGTAGTGACGAGAGGAGATGTAGAGAAAATAAGGGGCAATTATGGAAGGGAACATTGAAAAAGTAAAGAAGGGTAACTAAGGAAATTAAACGGAAATTCTGGGGTAGGGTAAGTAAGGGAAAATTTAGGGTGAATTAGAGGAAGTTAAAGACAAGGAAGTAAGAAAAACTTTTTTTTCTTTTAAGAATTTTCAAAATTTTAAGGGATTTAAAAGAATTTTGTAGGATTTCCATAGGTTTTAAGTGAGAAGAAATTATGGGAGGCAGAGGAAATTATGGGAGGTAGAGAAAGTGAGAGGAAGTGAGGGGAAATTTTGGGAGGGAAGGTAAAGGAAGCAAAAAGAAATGATGGTGCAATGTGAGGGGAAAGCAGAGAAAGTTTGAGGAAATAACTGGAGAGGAAGTAGGGGAAGTGAGAGGAGTAAAGCTCGGGAAGGGATATTTCCAAAATTTTATGAGACTTCAAAGAACTTTGTTGGTTATTTAATTTATTTCGCATTTTTCAACATAGAAAATTTTTCCATGTAGTGTGGTAAATTATTTTCTAACCTAAAGAATGATAATAGAATCGAAAATAATTCATTTAAACAACAATTATTATTGTTATAAACATTTAACTTATATCGCATTTTTAAACATAACAACTTTTTATTTTTTCAAAACAAAAAATTAGTCCTTGTAAGTAGAAAACGAAATTTGTAGTTTAAACTCATATTTTATGTTTGAAAATTTAACTGGTTGAGATTTTTCTCTATCTGGACTAAAAACCTTGGTTAAAAATTCAACTCTTTTGTTAAAATTCATCCTTTTCGTTTGAAAATTTCTTTTTTGTTTTGTTTTTAATTTCATCTGTATTGGTGAAAACTGCAACTAATTAGTAGAGAATTACTCCGTTTTAATTAAAGGTTTAACTATTTATTTAAAATTCTTCTATTTTGGTTGAACTCAACTGTTATTAATGTAAAATAAAAAACTTTTTGGTTAAAATATCAACTATTACAGTTTTTGTTGAAAATTCAAATATTGAAATGAAAAATTAATTAATTTGGTCAAAAACTCGACTACTTGGTTAAAAGTTGAACAACTTTGTTAAAAATGCATTGTTTCTTCTCTCAATATTCATCTGTCTTCTTGAAAATTTATTTTGTTGCTTCAAAATTGAAACACGTTGTTGAAAGTTGACTTGCTTCTTTAAATTGTTTTTGTTTTGTTTGAACATTTATTAAGGTAGTTGAAAATTTATTTCTTTGGTTGGAAATTTAACTATTTTGTTAAATTTTTTTTTGGTTCGAATTAGTTTTTAAACCTAAAACTGATCTATTCTATTTTTAGTTAAAAATTCAACTATTTGGACAAAAAATCATCTTCTTTAGTTGAAATTAAAATTGTGGTCTTTAAAATTCATATGTAATGATGGAAATCTGATCATTTTTGTTAAGAATTTAACATTTCGGGTAAATTTTTTTAAAATTGAAATTTAAGTTTTTTAAATAAAATTTTACTTTTGTATTTATGGTTCAAACTGATCTTTTTTGTTGACAATTGATCCTTTTTGATAGAAAAATGTTGAAAAAACTTGTTTTAAACTTTAACTACCTTGCTGAAAATTCGTTTTTCGTTGTTCTTAGAAGAAAAAAAAATTTCACTTAAAATTTAATTGTCACATATTTTGTTAAAAATGATCCTTTTTATCTAGAAATTACTTTTTTTTAAATTAAAATTCAACTATTCTATTATTTGTTGAAAACTGAACTATTTGGATGGCAAATTGTATTTTTTAGTTTACAATGAAACGTTTTTTAACTCCGTCTTTTTTGACGGAAAGTTCAACTTCTCGGTCAAAAATTCAGCATTTTGAGTAAAAATTGGTTGTTTTTTTTTTTTTAATTGAAAGTTAATTTATTCAACTAAAATTTACAATTTGAATTCCTGGTGCAAATTAGATCTTTAGTTAAATATTGAACTTTTTTAGTTAAAAAAATCTTGAAAAAACTTGTTTGAAAGTTGAACCATTTTGTTAAAAATACGTTCTTTTTAAAATAATTTTCTTTTCTGTAAATTTAAATGTTCTATTTCCTGTTGAACACTCACCTTTTTAGTTAAAAGTTAAGCTTTTTTAGTTTAAAATTTGTGTAGAAACTTGTTTAAAGTTGGACTATGTTGTTGACAATTTGTTTTTGGTCGGTTAACAAGTTTTTTCACAAAAATTTTTTCTTTTTTAGTTTAAATTTCTGGATCAAAATAATTTTTTTCAATTTCTTCAGTTTTTCTTTCAATTTATTTTTTCATTTAACAAATTTTTTTACTCAGCATTTAAATGTCTCATTTTTTATTAAAAATTAAATTTTTAAGTTGAAAATTCAACTACTTGGTAGAAAGTTGGACTAAATGGCAAACCTTTGTGTGCCAATTGGGTTTTAAGAATAAAAGAAGTAACTTCTTAAAGAAAAACAACGTTTACGTCAAAAAATGCAAAATAAGTGAATTTGTTTATAAAAATTATTAAATACAAAAACCGATGTTTGTGTAAAATGGTTTTTCTGGGTTTCCTGAATATAAGACGTTCTCTAAAAGTGCTCTTCAATTGGACCTTCTGATTTTGGGACTTACAAGTGTGGGATTTAAAATTTTAGGAAAAATTTTTTTACAGAAAAATGTACTTTATATTTTCATTTACCTTTCGACTAGTCGGTTTGTCCGTCGAATGATCGCCGTTCCAAATAAGCAACTTAGCATTGCACTCTGTGGGATTGTCAATGCTCGCTGCGGGATCAATTGTAGCTGCATAATATTTAATAAAAGATATCCAAACGATTTCATTTGGTTTTCCTTGAAAGTGATAACGGCAGGTTGTATTTGGGGGCAAAGAGTGCTTCGGATTTTCTAAAGTACCCGAGGGATTTTCAAAACTTGATATAAAAAAATCGCAATTTTCACTCTCCTTCACGAAACTCCTGGACTTTTCATCAACAAAGAGGACCTGAAAAAAGAATAATCTTTCGATATAATATGTTTTCACTTATAAAATCGATTTCTTTAGATCACAAAGGAACCCCAGTGGGCACAAAATTTAGCGACGTCTTTATGACATCGTTACGACATCTTTACGACATCTTTACGACATTTTTACGACATCTTATGTCCATGTCGTTTCGGTGTCTTTGCGATATATTAAAGACATCGTCAGATCATACGACTTATTTACAATATCGTAAAGACACCTTAACGACATGGACATAGGATGTCATAAAGTTGTCCTAAAGATGTAACGATGTCGTAAGGACGTCGCCAAACTTCGTGCCCACTGGGACCGTACTTTAAATTTCTTTATTTCAAACAAAAAGTGACTTTCCTACAATAAAAGATGACTTTTTAACAAAATACTTGAGTTTTCAAGAAATAATTAAATTTTCAACCAAATAATTGATTTTTCAACCTTAAAAGATGAACTCCTAAATAAAAAGTATAATAGTTAATATTTCAAACAAAAAATATGAGATTGTATTTAAAAAATTTAATCTTAAAACCAAAAAGAGGCATTTTCAACAAATACAGATTTTTCAATCAGGACACACAAAAAAGTTCATCTAAATTATTATACCCTTAACCCAAAAGACGAATTTTCTGTACAAAAATTGGATTTTCAATCAGAAAATACAAATGTTCAGGAAAAAAATTACTATACAACAAAATAGTCAAATTTTCCGCCAAAGAGATAAACATTCCCTCACGAAAACAAATTTTGAATAAGATAGTTCAATATCCAGCCGAAAAGATAAATTTTCATTTAAAAATATGAATCTTAAATAAAAAATTCTTAACAAAGTTGTCCAATTAAAATTTTCAAATAAAATAGCTAAATCCTATGGCAATGAAGATTAATTTTGAACCAAATATTTGCAGTTTTAACCAAATGAGTTTTTAAGATATTTACTAAATTTTTAATCAAACCGTTGTATTTTTATCAAGGAAAGATGAAATTTCTACTAAAATAGATGAACTACGAAATAAACAAAAAAATGATACAAAATTTCAATGAAAAAAAATTTGAATTTTAAACAAGACAGTTCAGTTTTTATCAAAAAAGTATCAAATTTATACTGAAAGAAATGAATTTTTGAATAAGAAGGACAAATTAACAAAAAAAATATTTTTAATTTTCATAAAAAAAAGATTTTAGTTTAACTTTTTAATTTCAAAATATGAGTTTCAAACAAGAGACAAATCTTTTACGTCCATAATTGAATTCTCAACCCAAAAGGATGACTTTCTTTAACAAGTTTCTTAAATTTTCAACAAAAAAGTAGAAAATTCTAACAAAAAAGATGACTTTTTAACAAAATTGTTGAATTTTCAACCAAACAGTAGCGTTTTTATCAAAGAAAGCTAAAATTTCTACTAAATCAAGGAAGTTTTTAAACCAAGAAGACAAAATTTCGAAACACATTTTTGGATTTTCATTTTAAAAAATTTTTAGTTTTATTTTTCAACATTAAAATATGATTTTTAATCAAAAAGTAAATTTGCTACGAAGGCATTCGATTTTTAAACTTAAAAAGACGAATTTTCAACAAAACAGTTGATTTTAAACCAAGAATGATGACTTTTCAACAAAATTGGTGAATTTTGAACCAAATAGTAGATGACATTTCTTTCCAAAATAAATGAATTTTTAAATCAGAAGAAAAATTTTTAAATTTCATTCGAAGATTTTTATTTGATTTTTCAACACCAAAATATGAGCTTAAAACAAAAAATAAATTTCCAGGAGGGTACTTGAATTTTTAACCCAAATAGACGAATTTCCACCAAACAGTTGAATTTTTATTAAAGAAATATTAAATTTCTACTGAAAAAATGAATTTTCAAATCAAAAAGACAAATTTTTGAACAAAAAAAGTATATATGTAAATTTTCATACGAAAAAGAATTTATTTTTAGTTTTTAACTTGAAAATATGAAATTTCTATTAAAACGAATAAATTTTGAATTCAGAAAGAAAATGTTCAAAAATGAATGTTTTGCATTTTCAAACAGAAAACATCCCACATGACTTTTCAACACCAACATATGAATTTTAATTAAAAACACGAATTTTCAACAAAACAGTTCAACTTTCAATCAAGAAACATGAATTTTTTTTAAATATTTAAATTTTCAAACAAACAATAAAATTTATAACTGAAAAATAATCTCCAGGAGAAAGCAACAACAAAAAATATATAAATGCATTATATCAGGGTTATAGCGGAACTTCATTTAAAAGATTCTCCTATTTTTCCCTTATCAAGTTTTCAGTTTCCGTGGCCATTAATATTTAAAAACCGTAACATTTTTCACCTAGAATCTTTCAAAAAATCAATGAAAAAATTTGTAATTGAATTTTTATGTTGTTCAAGTGCCTTAATTAACGTTTTTGGGTGAGTTAATAATTTTTCAGGGCTGAAGATTTTGATAATTTGGTGTTACATGAAATTTTATACTAGTAAAATCTACTTTTGAATTTATAGGGACCTTATTAGCTCCAGTTTTTTAAAAATTCAATTTATAATTGAAGCTTTTAATTAAACGATAGAATGGCTCCTTTATTTGATGTCCCTATATTTATGGGTAGGAGAATGAAGGAGGAAGGAAATAATTTTATTATGGAATACTATGGATGAAACTTCTAAAGGACAACAGGCAGTTCATCTCATCTAATTCAATCGATAAGTACTGTAGTCACAAAGTAACCCCCAGGAATAAATTTTATCTTTAAATCGGATAAAAATGCTGCAGCGCATTTATTTGACGAAAGATAAAATTTATCTGACTAGATATAAAATTTATCTTACGTCAGATAAACTTTATCTTTAGTCGGATAAATATTATCTTTCATCAGATAAATTTTATCTTTGATCAGATAAACGTGCTGTAGTGTTTTTATAAAATTTAAAGATCAAATTTATTTTTAGGGTTTACTGTGATATTGTTCTTAATTTCAAAAGTTATCAGAACTATCGCTTAGAACATTTTAAGTAGTAGAGGTCAATTTTGAGTCCGCCAACAATCTTTAAATAAGTACAGCATAAATTACTATGAGATCTTTCTATTTTCTTCTAGAAATTATAAAAATTGAAAATCTTATGTTCAGAGTGAAATTTTTTTGCTATTATGTGTATAATAGGGTGTTCTAATTTTATACCTTATAAAAATTCTACTATCGATTCTTAATGAACGATCACGTCAATTTGTTCATTTTCCGGAAAAATAAATTCTATTATTTCCATTATATTTCAAAAGCTCGGTTTTTGGAAAAATGGGAAAAAGAAGTACTTATGAATAACCTTTTATGTAAAATTGAATGCTTATGACGGATTTTTTAAAACTTTTTTAACATGAATAAATTCTTGTAAAGAAGATTAATGTTATTATCATATTTAATCCAATGTCGAGCACTCAGAATTCCTAAGGCTTCAACTCAAAATATAATGCATTGTCATCAGAAAAATAATTAAATTTACAACCAAAGCAGATTTTTTGCCAAAAGTAGATGAGTTGTCAATTGCAAAAAAAATTTTATTCCAATAAAAAAAATTAATTTTTGAATAAACAGTTTCAGCTACAAGCAACAAGTTGAATTTTAAAGTAAAAAAAAGAATTTTCAACGAAATATTTTGACGTTTAACAAAGTAGTTAAATTTTCAAGCCAAAAAGACGAATTTTTCAGAACGCAGTTGAATTTCAGTATAAAAGATTAATTTTGTACCAAAAGACAAATTTTTAACGTCGTTTTCAACTACTTGAATTAAACGAAAAATAGCCAATTGTTAATTGGCTGCAAAAGTTGTCGACAAAGAACATTAAAATCAAATTATTTAAAACAATTTATCTGGTCAAAACTATAACATCAGAAATATAAATCATCACAAAATAGTTAAATTTTCAAACCAAAAAAAAAACATATTTTTGTAGAGAACAGTTAAACTTTCAAACAAGAAAGATCACTTTTCTACTATAAAAGATCAATTTTGTACCAGAAGACAAATTTTCAACGTCGTTTTCAACCAATTGATTTAAACGAAAAATAGCCAATTGTTAACAGAATACATACATTTTTTACTAATTGATTAATTTTTCAAACAGAAAAAATGAGTTTTTAACCAAATAGTAATATTTTCAACCATACAGATAAATTTTCTACCGCGAAGATTAGACCAGCAGAAATGAAGAATTGTTTTTTTAGTAAAATTGTCGAATCTAGAAGCGAAACAAATTATTTTGTTGCTAAACAGTTGTATTTTCAAACAAGACGGATGATTTTTAAACTAAGAAGATTAGTTTTTTACCATTAAAGCCTTTTTTGTCAACAAAATACATTAAATTAATTCTCAAGCAAAAAAATATGAATTTTCAACCTAATAGTTGCATCATCCATCAAAACATATTATTATTCTCAATTATTGCCAACCAAGAAAATAATTTTTCTACCAAAAAAGATCAATTTTCAATCAAATACGTGCATTTTCAGTCTAATAAAAAAAGTTATTATTTTTCGAGATAAGTAATACACATGATGAAATTATGTTCTTATTCTAGATATAATACTATAATTGTTTAAACAATAAGTATTTTTTTAAACTAAAATTTTATCCATCTTTCCTATGAAAATCAGCAAGTAATACTAATTCTTTAAATAATTATAAACTGTCTGCGCCAATAATATCACTCTTAACATTCTTTACCTGTGAGATTGATTTTAGAGAATAAAATTGTTTAAACAAATGAAATTTTCGAAATAAATGCAAAATAATTCCAAAAAATAAATAATATTTACAAGCTTCGAATTTTCTGTCATTAAATCCAGGAAAACAAACTTTTTACGACCAACTGTATCAACTATATCATTTATTCCCAAAAATAAAAAACTTTTTACAATTTACACTTAAAAATGATTTTAACTATAAAAAACCTGTTAAAAAATACTTGGAATCGTTTTGCCTGACAAAAAAATATATAATTAATTTATAAAGAAATTCAAAAAATAACTCTCGAGCATAACTGGTACATAAAACTAATATTTTAAATTTTTTGGTATTTTCCGGGTAGAATACAAAGGGGCTGGCGGGTAAAAATGAACATTTATTTGATGAAAATTATTTATTTAACATACCTAAAAGTTGACTAACCTTTGATTTACAAAAAGTTAATGAAAAAAACACCATTTTTACGAAAACCGAGCTTTGCCCGTTCAAAACATCTCAATTTCAAAAGCTTAAAGGCACGGTTTAATGTTGACAGTTTAAAAATAAAAAGGCAATTTCTATTTTCGGAAGATAAACAAATTGGGGGATCAATAAACAAAAATTGAAAGACTAATTTTCAGACAACCCTAGCCTATAAGTTAATTAGAACAATCATAGTATTTTTTATAGATTTATAAAGTTTGGGCTTATATAATAGATTTTAACTAGTAAAGGTCAATTTCAATCAGAATATAATCTTAAATCAGCGAGTTTAGCCTATTTATGAATTAGACCATCAAAAAGACAAAGTTTAAAAAAAATTACATTTAGACAAGTGGAATTGATATTGTAGATTTTAAGTAGTATAACTCCGTGTTAAGTCAGAAAATAATCTTTAGACAGTAGCAGTATCAGTGGAAAAAGACCTTTATATTGTATTCTAGAAACTATTAAAAGTAAACCATTTTAACGCTTAAAGTAAAAAAATTTTTAATCGAATAGTTCTTAGATAGTTTAACTTCAAAATTCCTCAAGAAATATTTTAAATGAAAATTTTCTTCATTAAGTAAGCCGCTTTTTTCAAAAGATTTTTTTAGAAACTGCAAATTCAACATTGATACGGCGAATAATTTGTAAACCTGGAAGGTTTGCTTTCGGAATAAAATTTCTGAAATTTATTTAAGTTTGCACCCATGTATTTATAAGTCTACACCGGCAACGTGAGGTCTTTTAATATTCGGAAAAGTTCGATTTTTATTGCAGACTGTAAGTGGTATGTGTTAGTTTACAATCAGACAACAATTTTGAAACATCGACAGTATCAGTGACTAAAAGATCTTTCTAATTTATTCCAGAATTTATAAAAAATAAACAATTTTTAATGTTGATAGTGCCAATTTTCAGACCTAAATAGTACAATTTTTTTAAAAGACAGTTTTACAAAATTCCAAATTTAAAATTTGCCCGGAGAATCATATTTAATAGCAAAGGTTTTTTTAGACATACATTTTATTTAGTTATTTGGATTTTAACTTATATATATATATGCATTAGTTTATACCCACAACATTGGTTCTTCAAATTTAAGAAATTTAAATGAGATTAAAATCAAATTTGAAATCCTATTGAACGTCCAATAATGAAGTTAATCCGCAGGATTCCCGAAAATACAACCAAGAATCCAACAAACAAATTTGGTCCACCACCATACAAAGCGCAAATTTTCTTAATGAAATACTCGCATTTTTTAAAGTGATTATTAGAAATTTTAACTCAAAAACCCTAAACGTAGTTTTTAAGTAGTGAATGTCGATTTCAAGTCAGACGACTATTTTTTTCATTCTAAAAAATATTAAAACTGCAAATTTTCCAATTTTTAAAATAAAAATTTTCTAAATGAAATAATAGCATTTTTTTAAAAGAAATTCTTAGAATTTTCAACTTCGAAATTGCCCCGGGGACTCATCTTTGAACCGAGAGTGTTTCTTTCGGTTAGAGATATCTGCAATTTATTCAGGCTAATGTCCACGAAGGTGGTTGAGATTCCTCTCAAATAAAAGAATGCGCTTTTTTTAATATATATATATACATTTAGAGGCTCTGCAAACCCCATGAAGTTTTATACGTATTTCCCATAAAACAAGTTTTTTTAATTTTATGCAGAATTTTCAGTATCAGATGAATCGAGTTGAAACTGTACATTTTTGTCCAAAATTAGACATAGAACACGAATCTGAACTTACTTTTTAGATGTTTAAATACATTGTTTAAAAAATTTATCATTGCTATTCGAAATTTTCTCTTGGAATAGATTTAGAAAGTTACAGTTTTTCTCAAATTTGTCACTTTTTGTCCACTTTTCAATTTTAGCCAGTTAGTAATTAATTAATTTAAATAAAAATGATTGTTTATAAATTTCTTCTCATATAGTCATACAAAAACTTGCGTTTTTCCAGAAATGTTCTACTTTTTGGTAACATTTCACTAAAGGCGTGGAAATAATTAATTAAGTTTAACAAACCTAGTTGTTTAAACAAACTATTGTTGTTTATAACTATTTTCTTCTTATAGTTTTTTTCTTATTTATTATTGTTCATAATTATCTTCTCTTGGAGTAATGCTAAAAGTAACGAATTTTTTGCAATTTTCTGCTTTCCCTTGACTTTTTGGTTAGGAACTAATAATAAATATTAATATTTACATTTATGTAAACAAAAAGGCACTCAGTAATTTCTTCGAAGAAAGTTTACGTTAAATATGATCCATATAGAAAATTTAAATAATATTTCCTATAGCTGTTTTATTTTTAAAAAATATGGTATATATTCTCACCAAAAAAATGAATAAAATTTTTAACATATTATTAAAAAGATCGGTAATTTAAAACTAAGTAACTAACTCTCTCTGTACCAATTAAATTCTTACCTAGAACATTTAATCTTTATTTTCAACAAAAAGCGAATTTTAAGGTTTTTTCACTTCAATTTTTTCCTTTGCGATTGAAAATGATATTAAAAATTATTATCGAGTTTTTCTTTTATTTAGCCTCCCCATACCTCTAGATTGCATTTTTTATTATTTTTTTAAATTGAAAATAGTTTTATACTCATTATCCAAAGACGATTTTCAAAAGCCATGAAATATGAACTTCCAAGTTCTTGATTGATTCATTTGAAATTGATTGAACTTTTTCTAATGAAACTCATTTTCTTGAATTTCAGAAAATCAATATCTTGTTTTTAAGTTCTTCTTTTTCGTTTAATCTGAAAAATGCACTTTATATATTGATCCGCAGTCGAGTTTTTTTAATTGTCTTTTGTTTTATCTTCAAATAGTGATAACCAATGATAAATAACAAAGTGTGAAGAATAATTGATTCGTTTAAAAGTGCCTCGTCTTAACGGAAAAGTTAATATCTTAAAAATTTTAAAAACCAAAACCGCGAATTTTCAACTCTATTCTTGAAGAAAAATTATGAGAAAAAAACTGATGAATCCTTTTATCAATTTAATTTGACATATAATTAGCAGTTTAAAGTAGTATTTTATGTATAAGAAACAGTGGGCACTAAAAAAACGAAGAAAATTATACTCAGCGTCAAAAACTCTATGGCTAGTTTTATAGGCAAATATTGAGTTTCAACTGGATTTGCTAAATATTGAGGATTCAAAATAAAATGTACAAAAACCTCTTTTTTATGATAAATAATGGTTGAACCTGCGGAATTTGCTAAAACGGTGTTAACTAGGGTGGTCCAAAATTGCACTGGACAGTTTTTTTTCTCGCATATTTATGGAAACAGGTCGGAAATTTGTTCGAATTAACAAAG
>NC_046662.1:29147234-29149080 GCF_010883055.1 Belonocnema kinseyi | reverse complement strand
TTTTCTGAAGGATTAAAAAAACTTGAAAAGCGATTGACCAAGTGTATAGAGCTCCAAGGAGATTATGTTGAAAAATAACAAAAAATTTACCCAAAAAAAATTATTTTTATACTTCATTCTAAGGACTTATTGAACTACCCTCGTATCATATTTTTAATAGTGACAGAGAATGTTAATTATGTAAACAATCTTTATAAAAAAATGCACATTTTGACAATTCTTTGATGAAAAGGCTTAATTTTATCACAGAATCAAATAAAAATGTTTCTTCTAAGACTCGTTGCTATCATGTTTTTCATAGTGATCAACAAATTTAAATTATTTAAACAATTTTTATGTACAAATGCACATTTTTTACATTTTTTTATGAAAAGGCTCGATTTTTTTGCAAAATTAACTTAAAATGTTTTTCCTAGGACTCCTTGCTATCATATTTTTCGTAGTGGCCAAAAAATGTTAATTATTTACAATTTGTTTTTTACAACTTGTATATACAATTTGTATTTAAACAATTTGTATAAACAAATTTCATAGAAACTAAGTGTAAACCTCCCCCCTCCCCCTCTTGTCATTTATAATCTTTAGTTTTCACAAATGCTTTGCTAATTGTTGCTAGTAGAATTAGGCAGTGTCCGAAAACTTTTTATTCAAAATTCCCTGATTTTTCCTTGACTAATTTTTCATTTTCCCTAAACGCTGACATTCAAACAGCATTTTTATCTGGTAATACTTATAACATAGAATCTTTTGTAAACGGAATCAGGCAGTATTTCCGATACAAGTTGCAAATTTTTTAATTTCTTTTAAAAAAAAGTAATGTCGTTTCTAGAATAAACAATGAAGTTTTAAAAAATACTTGAATTTTTAGAAAAATAATAAAATTTTAAATATAACATTAGAATGTTATATTAAAAGGAAAAAGACGAATTTTCGCTAATAAAATTCAATTTTCAACCCAGAAATAGGATTTTCAGTGAAAAATTAAGTTTCCACGAAACTGATGTATTTTGATCTTATAAACATAAAATTTCACACCAACAAAATTATATTTTTAATAAAAAAGATGAATTTTCTACTACAAAAGAGCAATCTTAAAAACATGGAAAAGGTACATATGTAGTTCAAAAATTGATTTGAAGTCAGAAAAGGCTCTTTCACTAAACATTTAAATCAAATATTTATAAAAAAATATTTTTAACCATGTAGCTTATTTTTTACCCAAGTAGTTGAATTTTAAATTAAAATAGATTATTTTTTAACAAAATAGTTAAAATTTCAACCAAAGGGATGAATTTTCAAACAAAAATATTGATATTAAAAAAATAGATTTTTTAATAAAGTGATACAACCAAACCTTTCTAATAAATTTCTAACAAAACAGATGAGTTTTTAAATCAAAAAGATTAATTTTGGAAAATTCAAAAGGTATATTTTCAGTTGAAAAGTTAATTTGAAATCAAAAAAGGCTTTTTCACTAAACTGTTAAATTTAAAACAAGTGTTAATAAAAAACTATTTTTAACAATGTAATTTATTTTTTACCCAAGTAGTTGAATTTTTAATTAAAATAGAATAGGTTTTTAAGAAAAATAGTTGAAATTTCAACCTAAGAGATGAATTTTTAACTTAAAATATAAATATTTAAAAAAATGATTTCTTAACAAAGTGATACAACCAAATCTTTCTAATAGATTTATAATAAAGCAGACAACTTTTTAAATCAAACAGATAAATTTTGCAAAATGCTGAAGATAAATTTTCAATTTAAAAATTAATTTTACAGAAACAATTTGCATTAAAAAAAACTTTTTAAAAGTCCTAACTGGTGCCCAAAAATCGCAAACCCC
>NC_046662.1:29112580-29147134 GCF_010883055.1 Belonocnema kinseyi | reverse complement strand
ATCTAGTCGGGAGTGGTGCTGACTGAAAACAGATGATTTGGAGCGATTCGCGCGCCATCTGTTGGTCATTCTAAGGACTTATTGAACTACCCTCGTAGCATAGATTCTTTTTCAAGATATTTCGAATTAATCCCTCAAAAAAATCAAGCCTATTAATGAAAAAAATGGTCAAAATACACATTTTTTATAGAAATTCTTTAAATAATTAACATTTTTTGGCCACTATAAAAAAAAATGATAGCAAGGAGTCTTAGGCAAAATATTTTGAGTTAATTCCACGAGAAAATCAAGCCTTTCCATCATAAAATGGTAAAAATGTGCATTACTTATAAAAATGGTTTAAATAATTAAAATGTTTTGGTCACTATGGAAAATATGATCGCAACGAGTCTTAGTTAAAACATTTTAAATTGATTCCATGAAAAAATCAAGCCTTTTCATTAAAGACTTTTCAAAATGTACATGTGTTTATAAAAATTTTTCAAATAATAAACATTTTTCAGTCACTATGAAAATTATGATAGCAAGGAGTCTTAGGAAAAACAATTTAAGTTGATTCCGTAAAAAAAAACCAAGCCTTTTCATACAAAAATTGTCAAAATGTGCATTGGTTTATAAAAATAATTAAAATAATAAACATTTGTGGGTCAGTATTAAAAATATGATGGCAAGAAGTCTTAGGCAAAACATTTTAAGTTGATTCCGCGAAAAATCAAGCCTTTTCATAAAAATGTAGTCAAAATATGCATTTCTTTATAAAAATTGTTTATATAATAAACATTTTTAGGTCGCTACCAAAAATATGATAGCAAAGAGTCTTAGGCTAAACATTTTAAGTTGACTCCGCAAAAAAAATCAAGCCTTTTTATCGAAAAATTGTCAAAATTTGTATTTGTTTATAAAAACGGTTTAAATAATTAAAATGTTTTGGTCACTATGGAAAACATGATAGCAGCGAGTCTTAAGAAAAACATTTTCATTAGATTCCGTGCAAAAATCAAGCCTTTTCATAAAAGAATTGTCAAAATGTGTATTTGTTTATGAAAATCATTTAAATAATTACCATTTTCTGTCACTATTAAAACAATGATAGCATAGATTCTTTTCCAAGGTATTTCGAATTAATTCCTCAACAAAATTAAGCCTCTCAATAAAAATAATGGTCAAAATACGTGTTTGTTTATAAAAATGGTTTACATAATTAAAGTGTTTTGGTCACTATGAAAAACATAATAGCAAGGAGCCTTAGGAAAAACATTTTTAATTGATTCCGTGCAAAAATCAAGCCTTTTCATCAAAGAATTTTCAAA
This sequence comes from Belonocnema kinseyi, assembly GCF_010883055.1. Taxonomy (NCBI): domain Eukaryota; kingdom Metazoa; phylum Arthropoda; class Insecta; order Hymenoptera; family Cynipidae; genus Belonocnema; species Belonocnema kinseyi. The sequence goes on along the minus strand of NC_046662.1, from coordinate 29,145,824 downwards.
ATGTGCATTTGTTTATAAAAATCGTTCAAATAATAAACATTATTTTGTCACTATGAAAATTATGATAGCAAGGAGTCTTAGGCTAAACATTTTAAGTGGATTCCGCAAAAGAAATCAAGCCTTTTTATCATAAAAAGGCCAAAATGTGCATTTATTAATGTAAATTGTTTAAATAATTAACATTTTTTGGTCACTATGAAAAATGTGATAGCAAGGAGTTTCAGGAAAAACATTTCAAGTTGATTTCGTGAAAAATCAAGCCTTTTCATCAAAAAATTGTAAAAATGTGCATTTGTTTATAAAAATAGTTTAAATAATTGGCAATCATTAGCTATTGTTAATTTATTATAAGCGCATATCATTATCTGAGATACTTAATACAAAAGCTATGGGTAGAAATTAGCTAATAATTGCAAATAAAGTTTTATACATTTTTTATTTGAAACGACTGCAGTTAGAATATTTTGATTGTTAAAATCATAGAAAAACAATTTTTCATAGACATCTGACTTTTGGCACGACTATTGACTCTTTTTCATATGGTGCATTGTTTGGTTTAAAATTTTATTTTTCAGTTAACTACCAAAATTTTGAAAATGCCATAACTCTGAGCATTTTCTTTTTATCGAAAAAAGTCATTAGGATAAATTGTTTGTCCTTTTTAATAATATAAATATCCTACATAAAATTTTCAAATTCAGAAGAAAAGTGGTCTCAAAAATTTTCAAAATGCGCTCACTTTTCAAATTTGTATGAAAAATGTCTGATTAACAAACTCGTCAATTCTTTTAGGACCTTAAAAAAGTGTGCCAAAGATGGATTTGATCCGTTCATTATTTCGAGAGTTACCGCGTTTACGGCCGGACAGCCGGATGGACGGACAGTCAGACAGACGCCATCGTAAAAACTTGATTTTCGGATTCAGGGGGTCTCGAAACGTGGAAATCCGTTGAAAAACAGTGATGTCACATTTAGGACAATTCTAATACTTCCTCAATCATAAATGATGATAATATAAAAAAATCAAAAGTCAGGCCGCATAAATCTCTTCAAAATTTAATGCTGAATTTTTCTTTAAAAAAATCCAAAATCGGTAAGTAATTGCCAGCTACAAGCAATTTGAACCATGTTAAATTATGCAAAAAAAATTGAAGGCCCCGTATCTTTTCTACCATAATATCGCAAACATGACATCGGATGAAATTCTAAAGTTGGTATTTCTTTTCCGCAAAGATGAGTGACAATATGAAAAATGGATATTTCGTATCCCCAGTGGGAAGGTATTTGCGAAATGCACCCTTCACTTGGCTTTCTTTTCTTTCTCTGACTCTAAGCAAATTGGATTTGGTACACAAACAAGAAACAAGTAACATAACTGGCCTAACTCAGTTAGAACCTTGGAGTATTGGGGTGGGGGGGGGGGGATTGAGGGTTGGAGGAAGTTGAAAGTTTTTCTTACCTGAACCTCGAGCTCAAAGCCAGGAAGGAACGATAAGGGGACGGGGTGAAATGGATTGTCGTATGGCGATGTGTGAAATTCGAGGAGCATCGTGTCGTGACTACTGACGATATCCGGAACTGCATCTCCGCCACACAATCTCACAAGAACTCTGTCCGAAGTCGATCCTCCATCGTAAACGGTCAGATAATCTTGAACCACGTTGCACTGATCCCATACTCTTGAATACAAGAAAACGACAAATTAGCTCTATTATCTTACATACCTTGTAACCATGATCGCAGGAATTGTGTTTCTGATGAACTGGCTCATTCAATCTTATTTCGTTCAAGACTTTTGATGGAAAATGAAAAAAGAAGTACAGAAAAACTTGTACGATTTTCACAAATAAATGGAATAAATTACTACCAATTTAAACCATTTCTACACGAAAAAAACTGGGGGGGGGGGGGGGGGGGTTACTAAAGTTGCGGCTCATATAAAAGTTGGTATTATTTAGAACTTAAGCTCGAATAAATACCTGTAGAGACCCAGTGGGTACAAAATTTGGCGACGTCTTTACGACATCGTTACGACATATTTACGGCAACTTTACGACATCCTATGTCTATGTCGTCAAGTCGCCTGTATGATATCGTAAATATGGCGTATGATCTAAAGATGTGTTTACGATATCGTAAAGACACTGTAACGACATGGACACTGGATGTCGTAAAGTTGTCGTGAAGATGTCGTAACGATGTCGTAAAGTCGTCGCCAAATTTTGTGCCCACTGGGGTTTCATTCAGACGAATTTGCGTTTATTAAAACACATGTGTTGTCATGAAAAAAAGGAATGTTTAACCGATCTTTGGTTAAAGTTTATCCTGTTAAGTTAATTTTTGTTGCAGCGAATTTTTCATCAGAAATCGATCTGAAGCTTATCTTCTGTTTTTTCTGTGAGAGGAAAGTAAACTGAAAGACCTTCCATTTGAATAAATGATAATAATGAATCAAAGTTTAGTATAATTGTATATCAAAACACGGAAAAATGTTCAATTATTCGAGTTATTCATAAAAATATATTAAAATTTGACATTTTCATAATAGTCTATAATTGAGTATTCTAACATAACGTCATCCTCGGTCGGTAACATCAAAATTTATAAGGCCACCACATGGTGGACTACAAAGCATTCATTACATAGGATTTTGACTGAAATTAATTTTTGTAGACGAAAATAAGTGAAAAATCGTGATATGGCTTTACTTCTGAGATATAAAAGCCATTTCTTTCATTATTGTTAGCAAAGGGTGAAGTGTGTGATTTAGAGAATCCATCAAGAAAAAATATAATGTGCCGTGTTTGAGGTTAGGTTGCATTGTTGGAATCGTTGGCAGTCAACATTTTTGAATTTTAGTAGTTCGTTTAAGTGTGTTTTTCAAAGATGTCAAGAGATTATTTTTTGCACTTTGCACTTAAACTTCTCCGATTTCTTTTTTAATACCTTCAAATTCTTTGCAATCATTTTAAATCTTTAAATCTCTTGACAATCCCTAAAAGCTTTGAAAATTTCGAAAATAACTTAAAATCTTTCCAAATAACCTGTAAATTAATTGCTTAACATTCATTAAAGTCACTAAAACTTATAAAAATATTTTTAAATTCTTTCAAAATAAACTTTAAAATCCCGCCAAGTCCCTAGTTATTCCTTAAAATCACTTGAACTCTTAGAAATCCTGTAAGATTCTTGGATAATCCTTAAACTCCTCCGAATTTTTTTTTTAAATCCCTTTACCTTCTTTACAATTATATAAAATCTTTCATAGTTTCACAAAATTGACTGAAATTAATTTAAATCTCTTAAAATCCATTGAATTTTCTTAAATTTCTTTAAATCTCTTAAAAACTATTAAAATCTTTTAATTTTTTCAAATTCATTAAAATCTATTAAAATAACTTTTCAATAACTCGCTTGACTTTTTTTAAAATCACTAAAACTATCGCAAAATCTTATAAGATCTCTTGTAAATCATTAAATCTTTTTGAAATATTTTTGGATTATTTTTAAATCTTTTAAAAAGAAACTTTAAGTTTCCGCCAAGTCCCTAGTAATTCCTTAAAATCGCTAGACTTCTTATAAATTCCTTAAGTCTTCCGAATTTTTTTAAAATCCCTTCAACTTCTTTGAAATCATTTTAAAATTTTCAAAATTGACTAAAATTAATTAAAATCTCTTAAAATCCTTTAATTTTCTTTAGACTCCTTTAAATCTCTTGAAAATCCTTAAATCATTGTATTTTTTTAAACCCTTTGAAGTCTCTTAAAATCTATTAAAATATTTTTAAATAACTTTTTAAATCACTTGTTAAATAGCTTTAAACTCACTAAAACCGACTTAAAATCTTAAAAAATTTCCTGTAAATCTGGAAAAGTTTTTGCATTATTTTTAAATCCTTTAATAGAAACTCATAAAATCCCGTCAAGTACCTATAGTAGTTCCTTAAAATATTGGTAAAAAATTACATGTCTTGAAATTTCTTCAAATTTATTAAAATCTTTTTGAATAACTTTTCAGTAACTCGCTTAAAATTCTTTAAAATCACCTAAACTGAATTAAAATTTGATCTAATCTCTTGGAAATGCTCAAACCTTTTTGAATTCTTTAAAAAATCTTTAAAATTCCTTCAAAATCGTTCAACGCTTCTGCATTCTTTTAAAATCCCTTTAAAATTTTTTAAATCGTTAAAAATCTCGCTGAAATTAATTAATTTTAGTCCAACTCCTATCTAAACAATGTTTTGCAGTCCACCAAGTGGTATAGCCTTACAGATTTTGATGTTACCGACCGAGCGTGACGTAATATTCCAGTACATTCCAATACATGTATTAGAGCGTTTGTAAGACGAAAATTATGCACAAGGAAATTACGGAATTAATGGAATTCAAGAAGTTCACGGATTTTACCGAATTCAAGGAATTCACGAAATTGAATAAATTTACAACATTCATAGAATTCACAGAATTCAAGGAAATAAAGGAATTTATGAAGTTCACAGATGCTACGAAATTGGCAGAATTCATTAAATTCAAGAAACTCACGAAATTTATAGTATTCCCGAATTCATAGAATTAAAGGAAATCGAGAAACTTATGGCATTGATAAAATTCACGGAATTAATGAAATTTAAAGAATTTATGAAATTCATGGAATTCGTTTGATCCGCGGAATTCATAGAATGTAATGAATTAAAGGAATTCATAGAATGTAATGAATTAAAGGAATTCAATAAATTCATTAAATTGAAGGAATTCATGAATTTCATTTAACTGAAAGAATTCAACAAATTCACTGAAATCAAGGAATTCACGGAATTCATCCAATTTATGGAAATTACGGAATTCACGAAATCCACAAAATTCATGGAATTTCCAAAATTCACGGTATACGCTTAATTCGTTTACACCAGTTCCTACACAATTTTACTTTACACAATATATATTGTACACAAGTATACTGATGATATTTTTCCTACACAAAACTTTTTCTATATAATATTTTTTCCGTACTGAATTTAATATTGCTATATTTTTTCTACACAGAATATTCCCTACACAATATTCAACATTGTTTAATAATTATATTTTTTCCTACACAAAATATTTGCTACATCGAATTTCATGCTGTTATATTTTTCCGGCACACAACTTTTTCTACGCAAAATTTTTCCTACTCAGAATTTAATACTGTCATATTTTTTCGACACAGAAGATTTCCTACACAATATTCAATATTGTTTAATAATTATATTTTTTCCTAAACAAAATATTTTCTGTAAAAATATGTATATTCTACACATAATTATGTAGAAATATTTTATTATCAAGATAATCTCCAAAGATTGTGCAACAATTATATTAGGTACAATATTTTTCCAGCATAAAATATATTCTGCATAACATATTTAAAATAGTACATAAAATATCCTGTACAAAAAGTAAACCCTACACAAAAATAAATGATTATAGTTTAAATTTTAATTTTGTTACTGCCATAAACGCTAGTGATGTGTGTGAATTTAAAATATATGTTAAAGATTTAATTTAGAAATTTTTCATTAGATTAAATTACAAATTTTTAGCAGGAAAAATATTGGACATTATATTGTTGTTGTACAATGTTTAGAGACTATCTTGATCATAAAATAGTACTATTTAATTCTATGTAGAATATTCATATTCTGTGTAGAAAATATTTTATGTACGAAAAAAAAAGTATCAAACAATATTCAATTCTGTTTAGGAAATTTTCTGCGTAGAAAAAATTGTGTATAGGAAAAATATAACAGTACTAAATTTAGTATAGGAAACATTTTTTGTAGAAAAAGTTTTGTATAGGAAACATTTCGCGAAGAAAATATTTTGTGTAGGAAAAAAATAAAAATATCAAACAGTATTAAATATTGTGTAGGAAATATTCTGTGTAGAAAAAATGCTCTATAGGAAAAACATAACAGTATTAAATTCTGTATAGAAAAAATTTTGTGTAGAAAAAGTTTTGTGTAAGAAAAATATGATCAGTATACTTGTGTACAATATATATTGTGTAGAATAAAACTGCGTTTTCCCCGGCTAATTTATGGAACTCAAAAAATTCACCGAATACGCTTGATTTACGGAATTCACGAAATTCACGAAATTCAGGGAATTCATGGAATTCAGGGAAATCAGGCAATTCAAATTCACGGACTTCATGGAATTCAATTAATAGAAGGAATTAAAGGAATTCATTGAATTTACGGAATTCGCAGCATTCATAGAAATACAATAATTCTCGGAATTCATGTAACACCTGAAATTTACGAAATTCAAGCAATTAAGAGAATTCCAGGGATTCAAGAAAGTCACGGAATGAATGGAATTTAAGGAATTCGTGGAACTCCATGACTTTCATACATTTCGTGAATTCCAAGAATTCATTGAACTTCATTAACTCATTGAATTCTATGAATTGCTTAAATTTCGTGAATTCCGTAAATTCCGAAAAATCCGAGAATTCCATGAAATCTATGAATGTTTGAATTCCTTGTATTCCGTGTATAGAGTGAATTCCTCGAATTCCGTAAATTCCATGAATTCTATGAATTTCGTGAATTCCATGAAGTCCGTGAATCCCATGAATTCCGTGAATCCCATGAATTCCGCGATATCCGTGAATTCCGGGTGTTATATGAATTCAGTAAGTTCTGTGAATTCCACGAATTCCTTTAATTTCATGAATTCCATAAATGCGCGCGTTATATACTATACTTTAACCAAAGTTTTGGCTCTGTTAGGATTTTTTTTTTCAGAAACAAGGGTTCTCAGAAATGAAACACATTTTTTTTATTTGTAATTTTGTGCTTCAACAGGCATCGAGATATCCAGCTACTAGACTTGTATTATAAAATTCCGAGCCATGTAAGGTAGCATACCTATTCGAGAATTTGAAAACTACAACATTGTGTATTGCAGCGTTACCTTACGTTTGGGAAATAAACTTCCAATACATGTAGTGGAAGTTTCCAAGCGAAATTTTTAACAGTCTGCGACCTATTATAGAAATTCAAACTCACGTCTCGATATTTCGCATAGTAGACTTCTTTTATAATTTTTTAGTCATTTTTGTACTCGCGCTAATTGTGCAATTAAATGGCGAATTGAAAACTACACAATAGAAAAATAAACTTAAACTATATCTGTAGCTTCAAATCGATAATTGGGTACATTTCTTTTGCGTTTTCAAAATATTTTAAAAGAATTTATAAAAATGATTTTTTCAAAATAAAAAATAAATAAAAATATGAAAATTTTCGAAAAATTTAAACAAAAAATGTTTGTCATCTTTAAACCTTTCAAAACCCTTAAATATTAAAATAAATGCACACAAAATTACAGTTTTAAGAATTTTGTACCTTCTTGTGAAAATTTTTTCCACCAGGCACTTTTCGAATTCTGATTCTAATTTTAAAAGATTATGATACTTAACTGTAGTGGGGCTGAATATAAGAAGGGTCAAAATCATTTCTCCTTTCACTAAAAAAAATTAATTTTAAAATTATGAGAATGACAACGGATTTTGGATCATTTCTTTTTTTCGCTCTGAAATATATAAAATGAGAACAAAATATTTGCAAACGCAAATATTTTTTGGTTGAAAATAACGAACAGCCCACAAATATTAACCAATTGGGACTAAAAAAATTGAAAAAAAGCTGTTAAGATTTCTAAGCTAGTTGTCGAGCCTCATTTTAAAAAAAAGGCTTTCAATTTTTTATAAATAAATGTTAATACTAAATGTCCTTATTACTATTATCAAATTTAATAAACGAATTCATTATTTAGGCATTTTTTCAGAGAATATTTGTTTTTTCAATGTCATTTTTTATAATTAGGAACTTTATGCTAATTTTAGAAAACTTCGTAATTTCTTGATTATTCTTATTATTCTTTTTAAACAACTTAAATAAAAAATGCTTTGATAAGGCATTTTTCAAAAGAAAAATTGGTGTTATTCGATGACAAATTTTTTAATCAGGAATTTTATGATAAATTTAGAAAGAATTTATAATTTATTGATTAATTTGATAAACTTTTTCAAAAATTTTAATAAATAAATTATTAAGGCCTTTGTTAGCGGAAAAATTTTCTTTTCCGATGTCAGATTTTTTAATTAGGATCTTTATCATACATTTTCTAAACGAATGTAACAAACAAATGCATTATTCCGGCATCTGCGGACGGAAAAATTATTTTTTTTCGATGCCAGCCATTTTAATTAGGAACTTCATTATAAGTTCAGCAAAATTCATAATTAGTTGATGCATTTTTTATATATTTTTAAACAAATCTAATAAACAAATGCATTATCCTGAAGCCTTTATTAAAAGAATGAAAGTAATGAGAAACTTAAATTCAAAGGCCTGAAATTTAAAAAAAACAATTCCATCGAAAAAATGACCAAATATTGCATATGCTTATTAAATTTGTTTAAAACATCAAAGAATTAACTAATTATGGGTATTAATGGAATCATCATTAAATTCCCAATTAAAAAGACTGACAAAAAAACCAAATTTTTCCGACCACAGATGTCCGAATAATGCATTTGTTTGTTAATTTCGGTTTAAAAATCATAAAATTGATCATCTAATAATGAATGTTTTTGAATTTATTATGAAAATCCCAATTAAGACGTCTGACGTGGGAAGAACGAATTTTTCCGTCGACAGATGCCCTAATAATGCATTTTCTTATTAAAATTGTTTGAGAAAATCATAAAATTAAACAATAAAATATGATTTTTTTCTCAAATTATTATGAAGTTCTTAATTTAAAAAGTTTTCATGAAAAAAAATTCTTTCGACAAATACCTTATCTATGCATTTTTTTATTAAATTTGTTTAAAAATCATAAAATTCATCCACTAGTTATGAATTTTTCGGAAATGGTCATCAAGTTTCCAACTAAAAGGAATTATCATTGAAAAAAAATAATTTTTCTGCCAACAAATTTTATTGTTGTATTGCCTTGCAATATAACTAAAAAAGCGTAAAATTATGGACAATCGTAAAAGGAAATATTTCAACAAATAATTTGCTTGTCAAATTTTTTTGTTTATTATATAATATTGGAATATCTTTGAATAATGTTACTCTATGAAATTTGGGCGATTTCAACAATTTTCGTGTTATAGACAAGCACCGAGAACGTCAAATAGAAAAAATAGCCCTTTTTTAGTCATATTTGTTTATTTATAAAAAAAATTGAAACCCTATTTTAAAAAGCAGACAAAAAAGTTTCTTGGAAATCTTATCAGCTTTTTTCCTACTTTTTTTGGTCCAAATCAGTTAATAATTGTTATGCGTAATAATTGCTTTTTCCCGCAGTATTACAAGTAATCACGCATTATTACGCATTATTGCGCATTATTACGCTTCATTATGCATTATTATGCGTTATTACATATTATAACGAAATATATATTTAAAATTTGCTGAAGTTAAATTTAATTCCATGTGATTGTTTCTGACTAAATCTAATCTGTTATTCTTTTTGATTTCGTTCTGTCACTCATGGATTGTGTTTTCACAATTTCATTGTTACGCGTAATAATTACTTTTTCCCGCATTATTACAAGTTGTAACTCATTATTACGCATTATTGCGCTTTGTTATGCATTATTGCGCGTTATTACGCATTATTGCGCGTTGTTACGCATTATTGCGAGTATTTACGCGATGCTCATCCTTTAAAATTCTATTTTTGGTCCTTATCCATTTGTCATTCTCACACCTTCAAGAAAGAAATTTCCATTGAGTAGTTTCATTGCAAGACAGGTAAGGTATAAAGCGCAAAAGTTGCGCTTGATTTTGTCTGGCAGTGACTTTCGCAGATAGAAAAGTTACTCTCTCAACTGTTCAGTGTTGGTTTTTCTAGTTTTCTAGTACTAACTTTAATATTCGTTGACTTCTGTCGTATTTGACGACCTGGTCCTTGATGTGTATCTTGTGACTGTTCCGCTGACTAACAGCCAGAAGTGCTCGGTGTCCTGGTGGAGCACGTTTTTGCTCAACCCGATAGTAGCAGGTCACGTTCCTCGGATAAACACCCGGGTAGTTTGGCGATTGGAGTCGACAAGCGCGCGTGTCGCACCTAAAGTTGATGAGAAAGCACTTTCGTGAGTCACCAACTTTCCCCACAACTCCTAGTTCTATATCTTTTGACAATAATTCCATTCAACTAACGAACAAAGTATTACAAATAGAATCAAAAAATATATTTTTCTAACTATTAGGGGTCGCGTATAAATTAAATATAGATATTTTCTGAAATTTTGAACAACGTAACCCCTTTTGTTAGGTTCCGTTAGTATTTACCAACCCCCCCCCCCCCCCCCCCCCCCCCCTCTTACTTAATATTGCAGCCAAAATTTTTTTCTTCAATTTACTTACGAGTCATCCAAAAATAAAGTAAACAGATTATGATTGAGGGTGCAGGGGTGGGAAATTGTACTGTTAATTATTAATTTAAAAAAGTAGTTCAACTTTAGACAAAATAGTAGAATTTTTAACCAGAAAGGTGAATTTTGGATAAAAAATATAAAGCTGTGGGACCCTTCAATAGCCCTCCTTTCTATAGCCCTTCTGAGAATTGACGCCGCGCCGCAGGTCGGTGATACAGGTGCTGCGCATGGTGCGTGGTATCTGTGTTTGTCACTCAGGCGAGTACTCAGGCGTGATCGAACAAAAGCGGAGCGGATTATAATGAGTTAGTTCTCACCCACCGTTAGCCCCAAAATCGGCGCTATAGAAGAGTTTCACTGTAGTTGATATTTTACCTCAAAAACGATTTTCATTTTGAATAAAAAACAGTTAAATTTCCAACCCTCAAATATAAATTTTTAACAAAAAGATCAATCTTCAACCAAACAGTTAAATTTTAAGAAAAAAAGTTAAGTTAAAAATAAGCTATTTAAATTCTCAAATAAAAAAATGTAACCAAATAAGTTTATTTTGAATATATTACTTTCATTTATCTACGAACCAAATGAATTTTCAACTCAAAATATGAATCTTCAACTGGAAATAGAGACCTTTTACGAAACAGTTGAATTTTCAATCAAGAACTTTAATTTTTAGAAAAAAAGATTTATTTTCTACCAAAAAGGACGAGTTTTTAACAAAATACTTCAATACTCAACAGAAGAAGAAGAACTTTGGATCGAACCGTTGCATTTTCAATAAAAAAATTAATTTTCTACAAACTAAAAATGAAATAGTCAAATTTACATTCAAAATAATTTATTTTTAACCAAAATAAAGACGAATTTTCAACAAAATAGTTAAAGCAACAAAAGAATTAATTTTCAACTCGAATGATAATTCTTCAATCAAAAAAATAAATTTTCAACAAAGTAAGTCAACGTTCGACCAAATAGTTTAATTTTTTACTACATTTAAAATTTTTCAATCCAAAAAGTCAGAAAATATAAAAATTTAACAAAAAAGTTAATCTTAAAAAAAAACAGCGAATTTTCAACTATGAATCTTCAACAACAAAAGTAATTGTTTACTCCAGTAGTCGAACTTGTAACCTGAAAGATGAATTCTCGAAAAAAATGTCATAGTTGATATTTTATTCAAAAATATATTTTCATTTTGAATAAACAATAGTTGAATTTCTAGCCCAAAAATATAAATTTTCAAACTAAAGTAAAATTTTCAATTCAAAAAATTAATTTTTGATGAAGAAATTATTTTTCAACAAAATAGTTTAATTTTTAACCAAATAAAAGAGTTTTCAAATAAATTAATACATTTTCAACCAGAAATATAAATTTGTGTCCAAATAGTTGAATGCTTCACCAAAAAGTTGCATTTCAACCAAAAAGATTAAGTTTCTACCAAAACAGGTGAATTTTCAAAAAAATACTTGAATCGTTAACTAAAAAATATTAACTTTCAACCAAAATTAAATGATTAAATTTTCACTCAAAGTCATTAGTTTTCAACCTAAATCAAAACAATTAAAAAAAAACGTGAATTTTTTAATTCAAGAAATAGCTTTTACTAAAATCATTATTTTCGAACTAAAACAATAACTTTTTAATAATGTTGTTTAACTTTCGACTAAATAGTGAAATTCCCAAAATCAAAAAAATAATTTGCTATAAAAATTGAAGTTTTAGCCTGAAAATACAAATTTATTACAAAAAAGATCATTTTCAATAAAAAAAGTTAATTATCAACCAATAACTTCAATTTTCCACAAAGTAGTTGAATTTCTTCACTAAAAAAAAACAATGTTTGACTGAAAGTTACGTTATTTTTCCAGACTAAATTTGTTTACGTCAATTTATTTAGAAACATACAAAAATAACGTAAAACGATTTAGATTAATGAAGGGGGGGGTATAAATTAATTATTAATTATTATGAATTAACAAAGAAGTTCAACTTTCACCCAAATAGTGTAATTATGAATCAAAAAAGTAAATTTTATATAGAAAAATATAATAGTTGATATTTTATCTAAGAAAAAATTTTCATTTTGAATAAAAAACAGTTGAATTTCCAACCCGAAAATATGAATTGTCAACAAAAAAGTTCATTTTCAATCAAACAGTTAAATTTAAAAAAATAAGTTAAATAAAACAAATAATTAAATTATCAATTAAAAACAAAATTAACTAAAAAAAAATTATTTTCAACCAAGTAGTTTCATTTTTCTGCAAGCTAGATGAATTTTCAACTTAAAATATGAATCTTCAACCGAAAATAAAAAAAAAAAACAAAAAAAAAAATGATTTCCAAGAAAGTAGTTTGATTTTTTTATCAAACGAAATACATTTTTAACTACAACTATGTATCTTCTACCAAATATGAGAAAGATATTTCCTACCAACAAAGACAAACGTTTAACAAAACACATACATTTCCTACCAAAAACAAAATATGTGATTAAATTTTCACTAAAGATAAATCATTTTCAACCAAAACGAATTTTCAACAAAATAGTTAATTTTTCATCCCAAGAAACTAATTTTTAACGGAAATTATGATTTTTAAACTAAAAAAAAATTTTCAATAACGTAGTAGATCATTTTTAATTAAAAAAAGTTGATTTTAACCAATAGTTTCAATTTTCAACGTAGTAGTTAAATTTTAAGTTAAAAATTAATTATTACAAGAACAAATGCAAATAAAGTAATTTGATTTTTAAACTAAAAAAAGAATTTCTAACTAAAATTTGAAATCTTTATAGAAAAAAAATTTTCAACCAAATAGTTAAATTTTTAACAAAAAAGCTGAATTTTCAAACAAAGAGATTAATTTTTTACGAAAAATTAAGACTTTTCCACAAAACACCTAAATCCTCAACTAAAGAAAATTAATTTAGAACCAAAAAGTTTCATTTCTAACAACTAAAAAAAGGATACATTTTTATCAGATTTTACGCAAGAATGAAATATTTAAATTTTAATTTCAAGAAAAAAATGTCAAAAAAAAAAGAATTTTAAACAAAATTGTTTGATTTTTTAACCAAGGTAATGAATTTTTAATTTAAGTTAGGAATCTTCATCCAAAAAATAGAATTGTTAACGAAATAGTTAAATTTTTTACGAAACCGTTAGATTTTCAAGTAAACGGATTAATTTTCTACCAAAATAAAAAAAAAATAAAAAAAGTTAATTAATTTTTAAGCCAAAGTAGTTTATTGTTACCTGGAATTATGATTCTTCTACAACAACAAAAAAATACTAATTTTCTAGAGAAAAAGAAAAATTGTCTACAGAAAAGTCCATACTAGTTAAATATTCAGGCCAAGAAATGAATTATTAATTAAAATAATAAATCTTCAACTAGAAAAATGAATTTTCAACAAAGTAGTTCAACTTTCCAGAAAATACTTGAATTATCGAGCAAACAAAAACTTTCATTTAAGAAGAGAAAAAGGGAAATGAGAGAAAAAGAAGTAGAGAAAATGAGGGAAAATGAGGATGAAAAGGGAAAGTCAGAGGCTATGAGGGAAGGGTAATCGAGGGGAAATTGAAAGGAGGTGAAAGTAAGGGGAATCGAAAGGAAGAAGAATAAGAGGAGGAGATCTATGGAATATGAGAGGAATTTAGGGTAAGGAGAGACAGGACCGTAGGAGAAAGGATTAAAAATGAGGGTAAGTAGGTGTGTAGAAGTGAGGACTGTCGATGAGAAGTAGAGAAAGTATAATAAATGATTAGAAATGAGGAGAATTTGGTGTGGGAAAGTGAGGGCTGTGGAAGGAAAGTAGGAGAAGTAGAGAAAGTAGAGAAAATTATTAGAAATGAGAAGAAGTAAATGTGGGGAAGTTAGGACTATCGAAGAGAAGTAGAGAAAGTAGGGGAAATGAATAGAAATGAGAGGAAGTAGGTGTGGGGAAGTGACCGCTGTGTAAGAGAAGTAGAAGAAGTAGGGGAAATTATTATAAATGAGGAGAAGTAGATGTGGGAAAGTGAGGACTGTCGAAGAGAAGTAGGGAAAGTAGGGAAAAGGATTAGAAATAAGAAAAAAATAGATGTGGGGAAGTGAGGGCTGTGGAAGGGAAGTTGGAGAAGTAGGGAAAGTAGGGGAAATATTAAGAAATGAGAGGAAGTAGTATTGGGAAAGCGAAGGCTGTGGAAGTTCAGCAGGGAAAATATGAGAAATTATTAGGAATGAAGGAAAGTAGGTGAGGAAAATTAGGCGTGGAACAGTGATGGCTGTCGAAGGAAAGTAGGGGAAAGCGAGTGTCAGCTAGAGAGATGAGGAGAGGGGGAAGTAAAGGAGAAGTTAGGAAAGGGGGGATGATGCTACTTTGGTCTTATCTACGTATAATTATATGAATAATTGATTACTAAGATAACATTATCGATAATGTATTTTTGAAGAATAATGATCTCATTAGGTCCTACCTGGTTAGAACTCGATCGCAGTAAGTCCCGTTCACTAATTCACCACGCCACGTGGCCATGGTGCTGTTCCCATATCTCAGGTGAGCTTCGCTACGCTTCAGGAACTTATACGATAGTTTGAAGTCGAAGTTGTAACCCGTGCCCTGCAGAAAACGGATATTCTCTTGTGATGGCTTGAAAATAAAGCTTGCAAACTTTCACGAAATAAAGTAAAGGTACTACGTGAAAAAAGCCACACTCCACGAAAGTCCTGGTCTCCTGAAAAAGTTTATCCTCGTCTCCAAGTATAAAAAGGAAGTTATGTACATAATTTAATTTAATGTAAGAAGGTTTTATAAGATCCTTCCTTTGATGAGACAGTTTTTATTATTAAATTGATACTTTGAAAAAGTTTTAATGGCATTATAGTTAATCAGAGTAATTCCAGTATATCGTTTTGATTATTAACTTTGGTTAGGAATGATAAACTTTTGCGGATCCGAAATTAATTTTTATACAATTATATTCATATCTGAGGAGGGCCAGTTGTTATTATTTTTTCTTAAATCGTAGATTAGTAAATAAAATAATATTTATAAAACTGGAAATTTTTTTAGCAAATTTAGAATTTCAGTGTGGAAGAGAAATTCCAGTTTTCCTATATTGGGCTATAAAGCTCCATGGCTCTGGATACTTTTTTATTCTTTTTCCGAAAAAGTATTTTTTTGGATTTACAGAGTTCAATTTTGAATCTGGATTTTCTACCAAAAAATATCAATGTTCAAAGAAAAATAGAAGAGGTAAATTTTTAGCTGAAAAATTAATTTGATACTAGAAAAAGAACGAATTTTCAAGAAAACTTGTTTAACAAAGAAGATAAACATTTTAATCAAGTAGTTGCATTTTTAATCAAAAAAAATATCATAATTTTTATGAGGAGAGATATGTTTTTACACCAAAGACTATTTTTCATCAAAAGAGTTAACTTTTGAACTAAGAAAGATTCTTCAGTCTAGAGACAAAGAAAATTAAAAAAAAATGGTTGAACTTTCAAACCAAACAGGCGAACTTTGGAAAAACGGTTCAATTCAAAAAAAAAAATTATTAACTAAAATGTTGATTTCCAATCAGACGATTTAATTGTTTACCCAAAAAGCTCAATTATCAACAAAATATTTAAATTATAAAACAAATATGATAATTTGTTGCCAAAAAGTGTGATTCTTAGTAAATAATTAAATAGTAGACTTTGAACTAAAAATAGTTTGCTTTTTAAACAAAAAGATGGAAATAAACTGGATGAGAAAAACTTTATACAAAAAATAGACTAGTTAAATTTTCAGTAAAAAATTTTATTTTCACTGAAAAAATAACCGAATAGTTAACTTTTCAAATAAGAAATTGAATTTTCAAACAAAAATTAAAAGTTAAATTTTTATTAAGAAACTTAATTTTCACAACAACAAAAAATAATTTTGAACTAAAAATGATAATTTTTAACAAAGAATAGGGTGGTAAAAAATTGAGTCAAAAACAATATGTTTTTAAAAAACCATATTTACAACAAAATATGTAGATTTTCAACCAAATTTTTGCGTTATTTAGTAAGATATTTAAATTTTAAATTTAATAAATTTTTATTAAAAAATGGAATACTTAACTTTTCAGTAAAAAAAGTTAATTTTCGACAAAAAAAGTTTCATTTTAAACATTTTCAACAGAAAACAGGAATTTTCTAAAAAAAAATACATAAGGTTTTAAACAAATTGAAATTTTAATGAAAAAAGATCAATTTTTACAATTCAAATCCGAACTTTTGAATTTTTGAATAAAAAAGACAGATTTCCGAAAAAATATTAAAAATTTCCAACACCCAAATTTTTTTTAACCGAAAAAATATGTATTTGCAAGCAAATACATCATTTTAAAGTTTCCGACCAAAAATGTTTAACTTTTAACCAACAATAGTCGGATTTTCTACAAAATATTTAAACTTTCGATACCCTAATATGAACTTTTTAACCAAATAGTTCAATTTTTAACCAAGAAGGATATTTTTTTTAACAAAGTTGTTGAACGTGCAACAAAATTATAAAATAAAAAATTAGACTTTTTGACTTTTTTAATTAATTTCATTTTTTTCGCTCTAATGGTATTTCTGTATATTTATGAAGTTTAAATATTGGTCGGAATTACATCATTTGCTCAAAAAATGTACGAAATTTCTTTGAACACTCAGTTTAGATACATTATTTTCTAAATGAATAAAAAATCCAAAATCTGTCACTACATTTTTTTTATTCTTTCTAAATTTATTTTTTTTTTAATTATAATAAAGACTCACCTGTTCTGAAAGGCGTGATAAAAAGAGAGTAAGATTTATGGAATGGGTTTCACTGTAATATACAGTGTATCCCCAAGCGCTGCCACACCACTGGCCATCAGTCGCTGGACGTCCTTCTTCCCTTATACTCATATACCCGTCAGGACATCCTTCTGAAGTAAAAGATTGAAAACGCCCTACCGTAAAAGTGTCAAAAGTTAACTGAAAACAAACAAAAACAAGCAAACATATTAATTAATAAATATATTCATTATTTTTCATTACAATAATAATAGTATATTAAATCACGAGTAAAGTCAGACAGGTCTTTATGGAGAATTCAATGTCTGTAGGACGAGTTATGAAACCATGATGAAAGGCGAGTGATGTACGATATTTGATTCAAGATTGATATATTTTGAAATTATAGGGCACGTGTGGCGCAAAATTTGAAAATGGTTCGCTTGGAGGTAGAGTTTTTTATTTATACAATATATTGTTCATTAGGGTGGTAAAACATTTCTTTCGAATTTTTATGGGAACGACCCAAAAATTTTTCCGAATCCACACAAAAATGAATGCATTTTTTTGTTTTGAAAAAAATGATATTTAATGGTTCCGCAAGCCCCATGAAGTTTAACATATATTTACCATAAAAAAAATGTTTTTGTCAATCTTATTCAGAATCCTCAATATTATTTCAATCGAGTTGAAGCTCAACATTTCTCTTCTCAATTAGCCATAGAATGCTAATAAAATATCACTTTTCAAATATCAACACATTAAGCCTGTTTTATAGAGGTACATTAAGCTAGCACCTCCACAATCGAATTTTTGAATTTTTCATAGCTTAGAATTTTGGGCTTTTTTGGGCTTTTTTTGGGCTACAATAAAAATTTTTGGGCTCCTTTACTTTTTTCAAAAAAAAACATTTTCTTGTGGAGGTGCCAGCTAACATTAACCCAGCACCTCCACTTCTTTAAATCACTAAATAATAAAAATTCAATTACACCAGAATTTTAAGCTTTTTTTGGGTTCTTAAAATCCGCAAAAAAAATTTTCCCCAAACCAATCCTTAACTTCAAAAATCAACCCCCTTCAATAAATTGAAAATTTTTAGTTATTTATTAACGGGGTATTTTTGGGCTTTTTTGGGATCCCAGAAAATACCCACATCGATTTTTGGGCTCCAAACCTTAAGTCAAAAATCAACCCACGTTGTTACTACTTTCTCAAGAAATCAATTTTTCTAGAACTTTTTAATGGACATGGATTCTCTGATTTTTGGGCTCCTCGAAAATACCCGATACGATTTTTAGCTTCAACCCTTAACGTCGAAAATCAGCCCCTCTCTACCACGTAAATACAACTTTGTCTGCAAATAAATTTTTCTAGGATTTTGCAATGGAAATACAGTCTCTGTATTTTGGGCTCCTCGAAAATACCCGATGTGATTTTTGGGCTTCAACCCTTAACGTCAAAAATCAACCCAAGTTGATACTACTTTGTCAAGAAATCAATTTTTCTAGAATTTTTTAATGGAAATAGAGTCTCTGATTTTTGGGCTCCTCGAAAATACACGCTACGATTTTCGGGCTTCAACCCTTAACGTCAAAAATCAACCCACGTTGATATTACTTTGTCCAAAAATCAAGTTTTTTAGAATTTTTCAATGGTAATAGAGTCTCTGATTTTTGGGCTCCTCGAAGAAACCCGATACGATTTTTGGGCTTCAACCCTTAACGTCAAAAATCAACCCCTCTCTACCACGTAAATACAACTTTGTCTGCAAATAAATTTTTGTAGGATTTTTGAATGGAAATAGAGTCGCTGATTTTTGGGCTCCTCGAAAATACCCGATACGATTTTCGGCCTTCAACCCTTAACGTCAAAAATCTACCCCTCTTTACCAAGTAAATACAACTTTGTCTGCAAATAAATTTTTGCAGAATTTTTCAATGGAAATACAGTCTCTGATTTTTGGGCTCCTCGAAAATACACGCTAAGATTTTTGGGGTCGATTTTTGACGTTAAGGGTTGAAGCCCAAAAATCATATCTGGTATTTTCGAGAAACCCAAAAATCAGAGACTGTATTTCCATTGAAAAATTCTAGAAACATTTATTTGCAGACAAAGTTGTATTTACGTGGAAGAGGGGGGTTGATTTTTGACGTCAAGGGTTGAAGCCCAAAAATCATATCGGGTATTTTCGAGGAGCCCAAAAATCAGAGACTCTATTTCCATTAAACAATTCTAGAAAAATTGATTTCTTGACAAAGTAGTATCAACGTGGGTTGATTTTTGATTTAAGGGTTGAAGCCCAAAAATCGTAGCGTGTATTTTCGAGGAGCCCAAAAATCAGAGACTGTATTTCCATTGAAAAATTCTTGAAAAATTTATTTGCAGACAAAGTTGTATTTATGTAGTAGAGAGGGGTTGATTTTTGACGTTAAGGGTTGAAGCCCAAAAATCGTAGCGTGTATTTTCGAGGAGCGCAAAAATCAGAGACTTTATTCAAGCTCTAAAATTTAATAAAAGGTATTTTTTGACAATTTCATATCTGCGTGTTACAATGGGGTTAATTTTTTACTGTAAGGGTTGGAGCCCAAAAATCGAAGTGGGTATTTTCTGGGAGTCCAAAAAGAGCCCAAAAATATCCCGTTAATAAATAATTCAAAATTTTCAATTTTTTAAATGGATTTGATTTTGGAAGTTAAGGGTTGGTTTGGGGAAAATTTTTTTTGCGGACTTTAAGAGCCCAAAAAAAGCCCAAAATTCTGGTGTAATTGAATTTTTATTATTTAGTTATTTAAAGATGTGGAGGCGCTGGGTTAATATAAGCTGGCACCTCCACAAGAAAATTGATTTTTTGAAAAAAGTAAAGGAGCCCGAAAATTTTTATTGCAGCCCAAAAAAAGCCCAAAAAAGCCCAAAATTCTAAGCTATGAAAAATTTAAAAATTCGATTGTGGAGGTGCTAGCTTAATTTACCTGTTTCATCGGGTCCCAAAAAAACCCCTACAAGTGAAAAAATGGGTTTTGGGAGTTTTTAGTGCTGATTATGACTTTTTTGCGTTTTTTTTAATGAAAATTGTTCCTGGCACATGAAAGACCATTTCATACTGATAATTAGATGTACACATAAATTGTTTAAAAAAATTTATTATTGGGATTAGCAAATTTTCTCATAGAACGGAGTCAGAAAGACGCGGTTTTTTTCAAAAATTTTCCATATGTCCAATTTTCAACTAGAGATAAGTGATAGCTCATCAATGTTAACAAAAGTGATTGTTTAAACATTTTATTATTATTGTTAATAATATTCTTTTAGAAAAATTCTACAAAGGTGCAGCAAATATTATGTAAATAGTTTGTCTTTTTGGTTTAAAAATTCAACGATTTTTTCGAAAATTAAATTGAAAATTTATCTATTTGGTAGGAAATTAACGTTTTTGTTGAAAAATCATATTTTTTGGATAAAAATTCAACTATCATGTAAATAATTTCTCTTTTTGGTTTGAGAATTGATGCATTTTGTTAAAAAGTCGTCTTTTATGGTGGAGAATTAATATTCTTTGTTAGTCTTTTTGGGTTGAAAATACAATTATAAATCTGAAAATACACTTTTTTAGATGAGAGTTTTATTTTTTAAACTGAATATGTAAGTATTTTGTTTTTGGTAAAAGAAACTGATTTTTTTTAGCTAAAAATTCAACAATTTGGTTCAAAACGTATATATTTCATTACAAATGCATCATTTTTGTTGAAAAAATCGACTACTTGGTTCAATGTCAAACTACTTTGTAAAAAATGCTTTTTTGTTGTTGTAGATTCATCATTTTTGGTTACAAAGAAAACTATTTTAATAAAAAATCAAACTATTTTAAATTTAACCATTTGGTAAAATATGAACGTTTTTGAAAAAAAATTTTATCTGAAAACATTATTGTCAATATAATTTTAAAAATAATGCAAGAAGAACGATTTCTTTTTGCTTAAAAACGCTTAAAATATTAATTTTCTTACATACTTTGTTTATACAATAAACGAATATTTATGGGTGGCAAAAAGTTTTACAAAATATCATTGGCAATATAGTTTCAGCAAGGTCAGAAGAAAAAGCGATTAATGTTCTTGAAAACGCACTCAAAATGCAGATTTGTTTACACAAATTGTTTATAAAGTGAACAATTATTGATAGTGGCAAACAAATTTTCAGAACACCTTATTTTCAATATAATTTTTGCAAGGACAGAAGAAAAAATAGTTTATATTTGTTTGAAATCGCTCAAAATATGCATTTGTTTATAAAATTTGTTTATTAAACCGTTGCTAGGGGTAAATTAAAAACTGAAATTATCTTAAGATTTCATTTGGTAAACCTTAAAATTCTTGGCAGCTTGGAAAGAAGGCTACATTATTTAATTTCAAAACACATAGGTTTTTGTTTAGCATGAGATGAATAAATACTATTACGGAAAAATGTCTGCCCATTAAAAAATTTGTTTTTTAAATTGTTATTTATCTCTATTCACTTATTATTTCATAAAATCTAGAGAAGTGTGCCAAATATATAGAGAGGGGGGGTGCCAAGAATTGGTGCTTCGATCCTGCAGCTATAAGATGTTTATTATTGAAGGCTTGGCTGATGTTGGTCTAAAGTTGTATAAGAGAAATTAGGATAGATCTCTTGTGCCCGAATCCACTTTGTTGTGTGGAAAAAATTGTTTTTTTTAATGTACCAAAGTAATTTGTTTTTTACGATCTTTTTGAAAAGCTTGGCACATACTGCATGT
This sequence comes from Belonocnema kinseyi, assembly GCF_010883055.1. Taxonomy (NCBI): domain Eukaryota; kingdom Metazoa; phylum Arthropoda; class Insecta; order Hymenoptera; family Cynipidae; genus Belonocnema; species Belonocnema kinseyi. The sequence goes on along the minus strand of NC_046662.1, from coordinate 29,123,821 downwards.
AAGGAAGATTGGGTGGAAATTCCCAGGTCGTGAGGAGTCGCCGGGAGTTTGGGATAGGAAGAGCTGTTTTCCAAATGAAAAGAAAAGTTCGACATTTCCAGATATGGTTAAAGATTTATAGAAGGTATTTTTTGACAGAAAATGGAAGGTTTTGAATTCTTCAATTCTTAGATATTTATTGACTTTAGAGAAGGCAGTGTTGTTGTTGGATTTTTCTTGTTCCATCTGGATTTCTAAATCCATCTATTTATCTCTTCCTTTGTGAAGCTATGATTTTTATGACTTTATTTCAGATTTTCAAAGTGCAGGTTTGGTTATTAAGGGTTGATAAATATTAGATCGATGACTCTCTGAAATTCTGTATATGAATACTATAGTCTGCAGCTCTTGATTTTTCTATTCGATTTTATTTACAAGGGTTATTTGTTTTTTGGGCAGTTGAATGCGTGGACTTTTGCTTTCCTTGCTTTTAGACGTGATTCGTTTTACCATGGAGGGTATTTCTTTGTTGATTGAAAACTAGTTTTTTCTACTTGAATTTCACAAGCTTCATTAATTAGAGAGCTAAAGTTGGAGACAATTTATTTGATTAGTGGGGCAGTTCCTGGAAAATTGTTTTCGAGTTGATTAATTTCAATATCTATGATTCCTTTAAAAATCGTTCAGTTGGCTTTCTTAAATTCAAATTTAATAAGTAAGTTATATTAGTTTCTATGCTGAAGAAAGTGATTTTAATTTGAAAGTGCTCACTATCACGATTTCAATAATTTTTTATATGTTGTGGTTCATCAGAAAATAGGAGAAATGTGTCGTTGTTAAAGATATTGATATAGGATTTCGTAGGCTTAATAAATGCACTCTTAAAATACATTTAAAAATTTTAAATTAATTTTATAAACTTTTTACACCAAAAAACGTCAGCCGAACGCAACGCCTCAACAAATAAATTTTTACTATACTTTAAAAAAAACGGTGAAAACAAACACGATTTGTTTGTATGTTTTTTGTTTTTTGCCCACCATTTTGTTCTTTTTTTATGCAAATTAAAAAAATGTATAGGAGCATAGCCATTGTCATACTAACCTAAAAAATTTTGATTTTCAAGTTTTAAAAAATGAACTGAAATTATACGTTCTAAACAAATTTCATTAATTTTAATTAATTCATTTTAAATTTTTCTTTTTGGCATAACTATATTCATGCAAACTACCTTAAGATTTATGCTTATATTTATATTATTAGTCTTAATTATTATAATCGAATCTACAGAAAAAAGGATCAATAAATGTTTAATTTCATTTCAAATGATTGAATTATGTTTTTTAAATAATAATTTACTTAGAATATAATTTATACAGGTTTGGATTACTGTAATGTTATAGAATAAAGCATTTTAAGGGAAAATTTTTGTAAATTATTATAGTTTGATAGTACATTTTTAAATTTTATGATTTTCTATTGAAATTTTTTTTTTATTTCAGGAAAATTCAAAATATGTCGTAAAAGAATCTGAAAGATTTTAAAACAATTTTTTCGGATTAAAATTTTTTTGATTTGTAGAAGTTTCAGTAGTTTTGAAAATCATTGAAAGTCATTGAAATCTTGTGGAGGTTCAGAAAATTTGTCAACGAAATGTACATTTTTGAAGATTTTGAACAAAAAATTAGAAGTTTTTCAAGAATTTAAAAAAATTTTAAGAGAACAATAAAATTGTCTTAAGATTCCTGGTTAAATTTCAATAGATTTATTTATTTTTAAAAACAGAGTTCTAGAAGAAAATTAAATCAGAATTAGGAAATATCAAAAAATTATAATATGCTTAATAAATATTCTAAAGTATTGATACAATTCAAAGTTAATTTGAAACTTTTGAAAAAAGAAGCTGAATTAAAATTTAGAAAGGTTTTAAGAGAATATAAAAATTTTCTTTAAATTCCCAGATAATTGTTTAATGATTTTTTATTTTAAAAAACTATCTTTAGGATAATATTCTAAAATATTTCAAAATATATCCGAAATTTTTTAAAAAGAATCTGAATTATATGAAGGCAGATTTTTTGTCTTTTCAAAATACTAAAACAAATTTAAAAGACATTTATTTAGAAGGTTTAGAAATCTTAAAGAGATTCCAGAAAAATTGTTAATTTAAAACAGACAAAAATTTTAAGAAAAATATAGATTTTTTACAATTTTGTAAAGTATAGGCTTTTTATGAATTTGGAAATGTTTTGAGAAAATCAAACAATTTTCTCTAGATTATCAGGCAAATTTAGTTGATTGGGAGATTTTAGGACAATTTTTTTTATTTTGCAGAATTTAAAAAAATTCTAGTTCACACAATTTTCAAGTTTAAAAAAATGAAATAAAATTTCTTTTCAGTATAACTATTTTCATACATTTTAGCTTAAGATTTAAGACGAAACGGAAATTTTCATTATACATGTTTTCAAATTAAACATGAACTAAAGTTATTTCAAGGTAAAAAAAAAACGTTGTTAAAAATTATTTATAAACTGGAGGAAAATATTTTACTGTTAACTATAACAATTTTGGAAAAGAACTACAGGTGTTTTAACATTTATTTAAAGATTATAAAATCGTTATTTTTGTAAACAATAGGTTTTCATAAGTAAAATAGATTTTTTAATATATCTCAGATGCTAATTAATATTTCTCATTTAACCAAATTACAGTTTTCATGTAAATACGCCACTAATTTTTCCATGCCTTTTATTAAATTGAACTGCCATTTTAATGAAAAACAAATTAAAAACGGACTTAAAAATATTTTTATTGATAGATTACGAAAGTAAAGTTGACGTGCTCAAATTAATTTTTCAAACACCCTCGGAATGTAAAAATCACCCCACAAAGAAGATATTCCAATATACTGCAGGCTTTAATTGATCATTTATTAAGAAAAAAATTCCTTTTCACTTCTTATGTGAATGCGCGAATAGCATGCGCAGTGCGATCATAAGGGTTGCAACCCCTATTATTTTAATGAAAAATCTCACTTTCCTTAGCCTTTTTATGTGGAAAAAATGCAAAATGAGCTATAAGAAAAAAGTTATGGAAAAAATATTTTCGTTCGTAATTTTTGGGAAAAAATTAAAACTCGGCTGAAAAATAGAAAATATATTTTCATCAATTGAATAAAAAATGTTGACGTGCTCGAAATTATTTTTCAAACCACCCGTTACATGAAACAATTAGCCATAAAGGTTGCAGCCTCTGATGGAACATTGAGAATTTTGCCCTTTTTATATTAATGTGAAAAAATCAAAATAATAAAAAAAACAATTGGAAAGTTATTTCCGTTAATTTAACACAATAATAAAGTTAATCTTATTGAGGTGATTTTTTTAAATCAATCAATAATAATATCGATAATAATGATAATGGAGAATAAAGAATTTTAAATATTTAAAATTGATGAATTTTGAATTGAAAGTCGTTAAAATTGAAATTTTTTATTGCAATTTTTTAAAATTAAAGAGTGTCAAATTGCAAATCTTTCAAATTTAAGAATTGTTCATTGTAATTCTTAAAAAATGAACCGCATATTGAAAAAAATGTTCAAATTTCAATTTTAAAATTAAAGATATTAAATTGCATATCTTTAAAATTCAAGGATTTTTTATTGTGAGCCTTCAAAATTTAACTACATATTGAAAAGAAAAATCAAAATTACATACTTTTAAAATATAAATTTTGAAAATTAAATAAATCTCAATTTTAACAATTCAAAATTGAACTATTTCAAAAGAAATCGATAATATACATTAAATATTCAACAGTCTTCAATTGAAAATTTTAAGCATTGAAAAGTTTTCCATTATAAATCTTCCAAAATAAATTACATATTAAAAAAAATTAAATAAGTTCAAAATATCAAACTTAATTTTCAAATGAAATTAAATGTTCAATCTTCAAAATTTCAGAACTTTGATTTTCAAATCTCTTAAAATTGAAAACACTTAAACCGCAAATCGTTAAGTTTAAAGAATTTGAATGATACATCTTCAAAATTGTAAATATTTGCATTGTTAATCTTTAAAATCGAAGAATTTTCAATTCGTTAAATTTACAATCGAAAAATTATGCGAGTTTTAAGTTTTACAATAAAAAATACTGTCTTACGCATTATTTAAATTTTAAATTTAATGAATTTTGTAGATTCATAAGTGAAAAGTCTTGACTTTCGATCTTTGAGATCGTCACAAATCAAGAATTGTTATTTATAAATCTTTCAAAATTGAAAATTTTTCAATTGTAACTCTTCAAAATTGCAGAATTTCGAATTTCAAATCTTCTAAAATATATGAATATTTAAATTTGAAGATTTGCAATTTAAAAAGTGTTGATAATAAAATTAACAATATGTCATATTTCACAATAATGACAATTTCAGTTTGAAAGATGAATTAGATTCCGCAAAACACGCGAATGAGGATTCAAACAGTTTAATTTTTTTAATTAGTCTGTTTAATGCCATTTTAATTTTTTGCTCTGATGATAAAGGGTATAGTCTCTCTAGTTTCGATATTAGCTTTGAAAAATCTTGGGTGTTGTCGGTGACTATGGAAGTTTTATTGTGATCTCCACTGCAATTTTCAAGAAGTAGTTTAAGTTATTCAAAGTTCGAAATGTACTCTGAAATTTTTTTTTATGAAACTTCTTTTGTAGGAAAAAGCAAATTGTGAAAGTTCTTTTTTAGTATATATACTCCTCCCGCAAAATTGAGCGAGTTGGAAAAGGGAATAGACTTGTCGCCTCGAACGTCTAAAATATATTTTTCAAATTAAATTCAGATAATTCCACGAATAGCGGTTTCAGAAATTACTTATTTAAAATTAACTTAGCTTTAAATATTTTCCAATGGTAGAGAGTTTGTTTCGGGCTTAAAATCTTTGGAATTTATTTAGATTTATTATAAAAATAAGGAACTTTTATATTAAGAAAGCGTTTGCATCTGTAGTAGATTTTAGCAATTAATATATTAAAAGTGAAAAATAGGTAAAAGTTTTAGATACATGTTTTTTTCAAACAAATTGATGGTTCGAAAAGCAGTTTTCAGAAAATTAGAATTTAAAATTCATCCGGCGACACATTTTTCAGCGCAGGTGGTTAGCTTAAAATGTGGGAAATGTATTCCGGATTATGCTAATATAAGTATAAGCCTATTCAGAAAATTAGGTTACTTTGTAGATTTAAAAAGGCGGGGGCTTTTATGGTATATTTTAAGTAGTAGAGATTAATTTTTAGTCAGGCAACAATTTTGGAACAGTGTGGCTAAGAGATATTTTAATTTAATTTGGAAACTATTAAAAGTGACCAATTTACAATGACTGAAATATTAGATTATCTCATTTGAATTGTAGATATTTTTTAAAAGCTGTTCTTCTTTTATTGAGAAAAGTTTTGTTTTTATAGTAGATTTTAAGTAGTGAAGGTCAATTTTGTGTCAGGCGATTATCTTGAAACAGTATGGCGAGTTAATATTTTTATGTCATTATTTTAACGATTAAAATTAAAGAACTTTCCAAATTTTCAAATAATAATTTTTTCGAAAAGATAGGCGCAATTTGTCGAAAATTGGGTTTTAAAAATTACCAATTGAAATTTACCTGGAAACTAATTTTTCCATCCAGATCATTTGTTTATTCAGGCGATCATCTTGAACCAGTATGGCGAGAAAATTTTGTTGATGTAATTCTAATAGCTATTAAAAAACAATGTCTAAACTTTTAAATAATAATTTTTACAATTAAATTAATTAAATTTCTCGAAAAACTGTTTTTAGAAATCACAAATTTAAAATTAACCCGGCGACATTTTTTTCAACATAAGAGTTTTTTTAAGTTGAAATGTTTAGAATTACTCAGGCTTTTGATAATATAAGTCTATTAAAAAATTAGGTTTTCTTTTAGATTTCGAAAATTCTGGTCTTCATTCAAGATTTTAAGTAGTACAGGTCAACTTCCGGTCAGATGAAAATCTTGAAACTGTTTTGGTAGGAAATCTTATTCTCTTCTAAAAGCACCACTTTTTTACCTTAAATGGTTTATATTGAGCTTAAAATTCAAAGAATTTTTTTTCAATTTTAAAAGGTGCTACTTTTACAGCAATTATTCAGTACTACAGATCAATTTTTCGTAAGACGTCAATCTAGAAACGATTTCGCTAGGAAATCTTCTTATTCCAGTTTAGAAACTTTAAAAAGTGTACAATTTACAATAATTAATATACCAATTTTTGTCACTAAAAGGTAAAATTTTTTAAATAATTGTTTTTAGAAATTTCAGTTTCAATATTGCCCCCACGACACATTTTTAAATTGCTATGGTTGTTGTTTTTTTATCCTCAAATGTCTAGAATTTGTTCAGCTTTATACTCATGTGTTCAAAAGTCTATTAGGAAAACACAGATCTTTTTATAATTAAAAAGGCGGGGCTTTTATGATACGTTTTAAGTAGTGCAGGTCAATCTTCTGTCAGACGAAAAACTTGAAACATTGTGGCGACAAGATATTCATCTTTCATTTTAGAAACTGTTAAAGGTGAATTATTTCCAATGATTGAAATACACATTTACTTAATTAAATAGTCGCATATTTTTATAAAGCAGTTCATAAGAATTTCAATTTCGCTGTGGGATTGAAATATTTGGAATTTATCCAAGTTTATGCTAACATATGTATAAGTCTATTACGAAAATTAGGATCCTTTCATATTTCGAAAGATCGGGCTTTTGTGGAAGATTTTAAGTAGTAGACGTAAATTTTCAGTAAGGCGACGATCTTGAAATAGTGTAGCAAGAAAATCTTCTTATTTTTCTCTAAAACCTATTATAAATGCAAAACTTCCAATAACTATAATAAAAATTTGCTTGATTTATTAGTTGAATTTGTTGAAAAAGATATTTTTAGAAATTTACATTTCAACGTATGGCCCCATGGCACATTTTTAAACTTATATGGCTTCTTTTGACTTTGAAATGTCTAGAATTTATTTAAGTTCATGTCCATATAAGCAAAAGTGTATTAGGAAAATATGTTGTTTTTTTTAGATTTCAAAAGTTGCGGCTTTTATACTAGACTTTAAGTAGTGCAGGTCAATTTTCTGTCAGGCGAAAAACTCGAAACATTGTGACAAGAAGATATTCTCATTTCATTCTTGACACTATTAAAGGTGAATAAATAAATAGTCGCATATTTTTAAAAAGCAGTTTATAGGAATTTCAATTTCGCTGGGAGTTTCAAATATTTGTAATTCATTAAGTTCCATGTCATTATATGTAAAAGTCTATTAGAAAAAAAAGTTGTTTTTTACATTCTCATACTGATGAGAAGGTATTGGTTTCATGTAAAATTTCATTTTGCCGGTTTTCTTCAAATATCCACGTTTTGAGACCCACTCAGTCAGAAAAAAAACGATCATTACGAAGGTATTTGTCTGTCTGTCTGTATTCTGAAGTCTGTAGTCTGTATTCTGTAGGCACGATAACTTTTGACAAATTGATCAGATTGAATTCTGCTTTAGCACACTTTTTTAAAGCCTAAAAAGAAAGAGCAGGTTCATAAATCAGCTATTTTGGATCAAAATTCAAAAAGTGAGCGCATTTTCAAAATTTTTGGAACCACATTTTTTCAATATTTCAAAATTTTATGTACGGTTGTTCATAGTACTCAGGAACTCAAAAAGTTTATACTAATGACTTTTTTCTATAAAAAAAAATTATCAGAGTTAGAGCATTTTCAAAATCCAAAAAAAAACTAAGATGAACATTTAAAGCCAAATAACGCATGATATGCAAAAAAGTCAAAAAAAGAAAAACGTCGATTTTTGGAAGACCTACGAGATTATCATAACAACTTTTCTAATTTAGGCAAAAAGTTGAACGTTCCAAATTTGATCGTACCAAAAATAATGAAAAATCCAAAAATTCCATTTTTGGGGCAAACTATGCAAGAAACGAAACAAATGAATTATCTAAAATTGCACGCCTTGGAAAGACCTACATATTTATAATGAAACACTATTCGGTAGGACAAGTAGTTACATTTTCATATTAAAAATAAAAAATAAAAATTTTTTGAACTAACATTCGAAATAAAAATATCATTTTTTTTTTTTTGAATGGACATAAGAACGAACTAAGATTAAAGGCAAAAGTTGTTTGCGTAAAAAGATCTATAAATTTATTATTAATCATTTTTGGATAAGACGAGTCAATTTTCTTTTAATCGTAAAACATTAGATTAAAAATTAAAAAATTAAATTTTTGGAAAAGGGACAGAAAAGACGAAACAGGACAAAAGATCCTATATAGGACCCTATATAGGTTCCTGTATTAGACCATATACAGATGCACAATAGTTTTCCTTTAATCGTAAAAAAAAGATTAAAAATAAAAAAATCGTAAAAACAAGGAAATAAGAATTAGTACAATACAATTTTTATGCATATTATGAATTGTAATGATGTAAATTGATTGAAATGATACATGCTTTAGCGCAGCTTGGAATGAAATTTAAAGCACGAGATACGTGATGAGAATGTATTCGTTAAAGCCGAAAGAGCTTTAACAAAAGAGAGTTCACAATCACAAAATTACAGTTATCGGTCTGTTGATCTTTGATTTTAAAAGGCCTGTGCACGAATACGGGAGAAATGCAAAGATCGAGCGCGGAGTGCGATAGAAATTAGTCGCGTGGCGTAGGTGTGCTTAAACCCTCGAGCTAAGCTCTTTTAACAAAAGAGAGTTCACAATCACAAAAATACACTGGTAGTTGTTTTGAGTCTTAATTTTAAAAGGGTTGCGTAAGAATCTTCGTAAAAATAAAGACCGAGCGCGAAGCGCGAGAGAAATACATCATCGAGCGCGATTGTTTTTATAGTATATTTTAAGTAGTACAAGTCAATTTTCAGTCAGAAGGTCATCTTGAAACAGTATAGTGAGGCAATATTTTCAGTTCATTCCAATATCTATTAAATGTAAAACAAATTAAAAGTTTTTAATACAAATTTATTCGAAAAAATCGGCGCAAGTTGTTGAAAAGTGAATACAAACAATCAAAGAGTTTTTTTAATTTGAAAAAGTATGACTTTTATAGTATATTTCAAGTAGATTACTTTTCAGTTAGAAGATCATCTTGAAACTGTATTAAGGGGAATATTTTTTTTATTTAATTCTGGTACCTATTAAAAGAAAACCATTTCCAGACTTCTAAATAATATTTTATTTTAATAAATGAACGCAATGTCTCGAAAAACGGTTTTCAGAAATCTCTTATTGCATTCTTATTGCATTCTAGAAACTATTAAAAATGAATAATTTCCAGTGATTGAAATATACATTTTTTTAATTAAATAGTCGCACATTTTTCAAAAGCAGTTTATAGGAATTTCAATTTCGCGGTGAGCTTAAAGTATTTGGAGTTTATTCAGGTTTATGCTGATACAAGAATATGTAAATCTATTGCGAAAGGTGGTTCTCTTATAGATTTTAAGTAGTACATGTAAATATTAAGTAATGCGACGATCTTGAAATAGTCTCGAGAGAAAATATTATTTTATTCTAATAACTATTAAAATTGCAAAAGTTTCAATGATTATTAGAAAAAAATTTTAATTTATTGGTTGCATTTTTTAAAAAAGCTGTTTTTAGAAATTAAAATTTCAGTATTTCCCCGCGACAAATTTTTTAACTTCGAATTTTTTTTATCTTAACGTTTCTAGAATTTATTTGAGTTCATTTTAGTTTATTAGGACGATTAGTAGATTTCAAGTAGTACAGGTCAATTTTTAGTTATATACAAATCTTGAAACATTGTGGTAAGGAGATATTTTTATTTTATTTTAAAAATTATTAAAGGTAAAAAATTCCCCACGATCAAAATACAAAATTTCTTAATTAAATAGTCGCACATTTAAAAAAACAGTTTATAGGAATTTCAATTTCGCTCTGAGCTTAACATATTTTTAATTTATTCAGGTGAATGCTAATATGTGTATTTATTAGTCTATTATGAAAATTCAATTTTTTTTATATTATATATATTTTAAGTAGTAAATGTAAATATTTAGTAATGGAACGATCTTGTAACAGTGTCAAAAGGAAATGTTATTTGATTCTAATAACTATTAAAATTGCAAAACTTTCAATGATTATTAGAATAAATTTCTTAATTTATTGGTAGCATTTTTTGAAAAAGCTGTTTTTAGAAATTAAAATTTCAGTATTGCCCCAAGACCCATTTTGTGACTTAGAAGCTTTGTTTCAGTCCTTAAGTTTCTAGAATTTATTCTAGAAATTACTAAAGGCGAAAAATTCCCCATGGTCGAAATACAAATTTTCTTAATAAAATAGATTCATTTTTCTAAAAAAGGGTTTTTGAAACTATTTTCGCTTCAATATTTATATATTTGTATTATCGAAATTTGAAAAAAAGAAACAGGGGGGGGGGTCAAATTTTACCCAAATTTCAAACGTTTTCTAATGAGAATGTAAAAAGATGGGACAATTATGATATATTTTAAGTAGTACAGGTCAATTTCCAGTCAGCCATACATCCTAATACCATGGCAGTGTTATAATTTAAGAATCTTAAAATCAACTATTTTAAATTAGAAAATGATTAAACAGCTTAAGTTTGGAAAATTTCACAATTTTAATATTGAAAATATTGATTTTTTCAGTTAATTTGAGGCAGCATTGTTTTAATTAATAAGTAGTATCATATTGCAACTGTTCTAAAGTATGAAAAAAACATCAGCACCCAGTGGGCACAAAATTTGGCGACGTCTTTGCGACATCGTTACGACATAGTTACGACAACTTTACGACATCCTATGTCCATGTCGTTAAGGTGTCTTTACTATATCGTAAATAAGACGTATGCTCTGAGGATGTCTTTACGGTATCGCAAAGACACCGAAATGACATGGGCAAAGGATGTCGTAAAGATGTCGTGAAGATGTCGTAACGAAGTCCTAATGATGTCGTAAAGACGTCGCCAAATTTTGTGCCCAATGGGCAGCCCAGAAATTTTCAAGACATAAAATATGTTTCAGTGATTCCTGCATTTGAAGATGTCTATTCGACTTGTGCATCTGTTATAAGCACTACATTTTTATCGCTTCAAAAGACGAAAGTATCTTTTTACACTTCGTTGACTGAAAACATTTCAGCCAAGGTATAGAGCTCCAACTATATAACTTCTCTCTCTTATTTGTA
>NC_046662.1:29081736-29112480 GCF_010883055.1 Belonocnema kinseyi | reverse complement strand
TATATGTATATATGTATGTATGAGACATAATGTCTTATTTGAGTTGAGCCTAAATTTATAACGTTAATCTCTCTAGATTGTATACATTTAATTGTATCACATAAATATAGTTAATTACTTGTGAAAATTGAATATTTGTAATAATTTAGTAACTTACTTTCTCGCAAATCAAAAATTAGTACCTGAGACAAATGTTTTGACCAGAATTAAGCAATTTAAATCAGATATAATTTTGTGAATATCTTTTTTTGTTCCCACATTGTTTTTATATTCGTGTATTTTATTTAGTTCCATTTTCAAACAAATGTTTAAAAAATTGTTATAACATTAATTAATTAATTTGAATTGAAAGCGATCAAACTGCTGAAAAAATATATTTAAAATGATTTTGAATTGAAAAGATCTAAATTGAACAATTTTAGATAAAGGTAAAATTTATAAAAGGATAATAGTCCAAAAGGAATGAAAAAAAAATGAACTTGTATTCTTGTTCAATAAAAGTGCTTAAAATTAAATCATTTGGAATCAAAATTTTGTTAATGAGACGCTCTAAATAGTGAAAAATCTTAGAATTAAATTTGAAAATTTGAAAATTTTATTACAAAAGAGTTCAAATATAAATTCACATTCAAAGTATTAAAAATTGACCAAATTTATTTTAAATTAAAAAAATTCAAAATTGAATGATTTTAGATTCAAATTTAAAATACAGGACAATGAAAAAACGTTACAAACTAAATATATTTTTGTATTAGAATTTCAAAAATTTAATTATTTAAAATGCAAACGATTGAAATTATCAAGTCGAAACTTCTGCAGATCTATAATTTCAAATTGTTATCGCATAATAAAAAATTGTGAATTTCAAATAGTGCAATTGTGAACATTTAACTTATAGTTATTATTCATTCCAATTAAATATTTTTCAAGCATAAATAATTAATTTTTTTATCTTTTTAACTGAAAAATAGACAATTTTAAGATATAGCACTGAAAATTATAATTTAGTTAGAAAAATGCAAAACAAGATTGCTATATCAATATTTTAAATTGTTTAAAATTCAAATCAAGCAATTAAATTCGAAAAAATAGCCGAAATTATTGTGAAACTTGAAATTGGATACGTTCAAAAATTTCAAAAATATCAAATAAATATTTTTAAGTTAAACCTTTTAAAGAAAAAACTTGTTTATTAGGCATTTAAAATTAAACTCTCTTAGAATTATACATTTAAAACTTTAATTTTTACTTTGAAATTACAGGAAATTTCAAGTTGATAAATATATTATTAAGAAGTATACAATGCTGTAGTATCAACTTATATTGAAAGTGATTAAATATATTTTCTACTATAAGATTCTAATTTATCTAAAAAAAATCACTCTTGTTTTCACAGTTTCAGATTGAATAATAATTTAGAGATTATTATTTTTTACTGTGAAATCATAAAAAATTAATCATTTTTTAATTTGGCATCTCGATTCTTAAAATTCAATTATTTTAAACCTAAAATGCAAAATTATTGACTTGAAAATAAGCAATAAATAATTTACTTGTAAGGGGAACAACTTCATGTAGAAGTCAATTTTGTAAGCTGTGTAACTGGGGTATACTGACAAGCTGTCACATTGACGTGTCAGAGAAAGTCGCGCGACTTTATTAAATTTTTTTTAACTTTTTAAATTATTTTTCAATACTTTTTTTTACTTTAAAAAATGTTTTTTGATTTAAATTTCCACCCTCTGAAAAGCTATTATCGGAAGTACAATTTTTAACCAAAGAAGATTCAAATTCGACCTTAAAAAAATATATTTTCAAACCAAAAATACGAATTTTGAAAAAAGAGATAGTTTTTCAATCAAAACTGAAATAGTTAAATTTTCAACAACAAAAAACGAGCTTTCATGAAAATAGTCACATTTTTAACTAAGCAGATAAAGTTTCAATCAAAAATATTACGTTTTAACAACAAAAAATCAAATTTTAGCAATGTAGTTAAATCTAATAATTAAGCTAAGTAGTTGAATTTTCAACTAAAAAAGAGAAATTGTGAATCCAAAATTTGATGGTGTTGAATTGTCAGCTAGAATGATTCACTTTCAATTAAAAAGTTACATTTTTAGAGACCAAATTAATTTTCAATCAAAATAAGAACATATTTTCAACAAAAACTGAAATGCTCAATCAAAAACAAATAATTATTACCGAAAAGTAAAATTTTTAACCGAAAAAAATTCCATTTCAAATTAAAAAGGAATTTTTAAAACAAAACTGCAATAGTTTTTTCAGTTAAAAAAGATAATTTGAAAAAATAAAATAAAATAGTAAAATTTTCAACTAAAGAAATAAATATTCAAATAAAAGCATTAGTTTTTAAGCAATATTTTTCACTTAAGTAGCTAAATTACCATACAAATAGAATAAATTTTAAATGAAAAATTTAATAATATTGATGTTTCGACCTAAAATATTTTTATTTTTTATCAATAACAATAGAATTGAATCAAAACCCTAAAGAATTTTTAACAAAATATTTGAATTTTTAATGTAAGAGATAAATTTTTAACAAAAATAATGCATCTTCAACTATGAAAATTAAATTTTTAACAAAACCCTTCAATTTTAAACCAAGAAGTTAAATTTTTAACTAAAAAGGATAAATCGTCTACCAAAAATGTAATAGTTTCATTTTTAACACAAAAAAACTAATTTTACACCCAAAAAAATCCATTTCTAACAAAGTATTAAAACATTAAATAAAATTGTTAAATTCTTAACCAAAAATAAAAATGTTCAACAAAGCAGTTAAATTTTAAATTGAAGTATAAATTTATTATCAAATTTTTGACTTTGCAGCAAAATAATTGAATTTGCGACCAAATTGTTGGATTTTTTACCTAAAAAGATAAAATTTCTACCCAAAGATATGAATTTTTAACAAAAATGTAAACTTTTTACTAAGAAACATTAGTTTTTAATAATATAGTTCAATTTGTGATACAGAGGACAATTTTCAACAAAAATAATGAATCTTCAAACAAAAAATTAATTTTTTACAAAGAAAATCAACTTTAAATCAAGTAGTTCGATTTTCAACTCAGAAAGATTAATTTTATTTGAAAAAATGAAATAGTCAAATTTGTAACAAAAAGACTAATTCTCAACCAAAAAAATCCATTCCTAACAAAGTAGTAATATATTTAATCAAGTATTTAATCAAGTAGAAACAGTTGAAATTAATCTAAAACGGCACATTTACAAGAAAACTGTTAATTTGTTAACCCGAGAGGATCATTTTTAATAATATTGTTGAATTTGTATAAAAATAATTAAACTGTTAACCAAATTTTCATTTTATACCTAAAAATATAACATTTTTACCTAAAGAGTTGAAGTTTAAACAGAATCTTACATTTTTATGCGGGAAAAATTTTTCATTTATGAAAGAAAAAAATTTCCATCAAATTGTTGAATTTTCAACCAAAAAAGTTAATAAGAATGAATTAATATAAAAAATACAATTTTAATAATATTTTCTTTTTGAAGACCATCGTAACGAATGATTTTGTCGTAAATGAAGATAAGATAAAATGTATCAATATTGTTGTAAAAATATAAATATTAAATTTTCAATTCATATTTTTTATCCTATTTATTCAGTTGGGTTTTCTTCATTTTTAAAATGAAAATGTATACAAAAGAAACATTCTTTACAAAAGATATAATAGCAGATTACTTAACCAAAAAGAATTTGCTTAACAAAAAATAGTTCGATTTTCTTATTTGCCTTTATTAATTCAGTTCGTATTTTTATGAAAAACGAGAAAAAAGGCGAATTTTCTTTCAAATTTATCGTTGTCAGAAAAAAATTCAATTTTTCGAGCAACAAATTCTCGTGAAAACAAAAATGGTTTAATCCACATAAAATGTTTATAACGCGTCTCTCATAGAATTAAACGTGTAACAAATAAAAATTTGAATATTTTTTAACTTAATTTTCTCTGTCACATCTCACAAATTTTTTAAAAGGTGTTGAATTTTGATCAAGCATGGCTTATTTTGGAAAGAAACATTCCCGAAAACTTTCCTGTTTACAATTTTCAAAATAAGTAAATAATCTGCAAATATAGTCATTTGTTAGGAATTGTTTTCTTTAAAAAAAATTGTTATAACTATTTCAATCATTGAGAAATTTACTTTCAAAATAGTAAAATGTAAAATTGTAGAGAATATTTTGCCTACAAAAATAAGCTGTCATTTATTAAAATTGAACAATTTTTATCTATTTGTAAAAAAACAGAAGTAAGAAACTGATCAGTGGTATTATTGTGATTTCTAAAATCATATAAAACTATTTTTTTCAGATATCTAATTTTTACTACAGCAACTATCTTAATAATTTAAAATGTTTCAAATCGAGTCTCTAAGTTAAAAAATATTTAAGGTGAACAATCTTCAATTTGTAGAGTAACAAATTAAACAATTGCGCATTTAGAACATGAAAAAGTAATGAAATCAAAATTGTATAATTTCAAGTTAAGCTATTTAATTTTAAGTATGTATTCGAAGTAAAAACGATCTTAAAATTATAACTAGAATTTTGGAAGTTTCAGAAAAATCAACATACCGATAAGAAAAACTCTTTTATTGAGCATTTGTTTATAAAATTGTTTACATAAACAGTTAATTTTAGCTTGTGCTAATTTTTCGTTACAAATTATGTCTTGTGAATAATCTTAACAGCTAGCGTGAAACAATTTTTTCTATGAGAAAGAAACACTGTTGAACATTTGTTTAAAGAATTGTTTATAATAATTGAGCTAAGTATTATTAGAATTATTTCTATTGTATCAATACAGATTAGGGTGTTCAAAAACTTTTTTGTCTCGAATTTTCATGAATATCGCCCGGAAATTTAGTTGAATCCACAAAAAATAAATCCATTGTTTTCGTGTTGAAGAAAAATTATATTTAGAGTTGGCAAAAGCCCCATAAAAAATCCCGTATTTCCCATAAGAAAAAAAGACGTTTTCTAATTTTTTTAAAATCGTTAATATTAGTTCAATTGATAAAATAGAAGTGAATAATTAATTTTTAAATAACACCCTCCCAAGTCTGTTTTTAGGGTCCCAAAAACCCCTATAAGTGAAAATGGGGTTTGCGAGTTCTTGGCGCTAACTATGTCTTTTTTTGCGATTTTTGAAAAAAAATTGTTTCTATTACATGCATAAAATACCACTTCATATGTACTGATAACTTGATATTTTAGGAAATTCTTTTTGGCAATTTTCTCTTAGAATAATACTATAAAATTACAGTTTTTTCAACAATTGTCCACATTTTGTCCAATTTTCAATTAAAGTAAGTTACAAAATAAATCAAATTTAATAAATTCATTGTTTAAGCAAATAATAATAATAATATTCAATTTGAATAATGCTAGAAAGTTGCGTTTTAATAAATAATGTAATAAATAATGCACGTTAACAAAAAATTGTTTAGAGCACTTATAATTGGTATCTATTATTTATTACTATTATGTTATATATATTATGTCTCCTCTTAGATAAGTGCTATAAAGTTTCAGTTTTTTTAACTTCTAAACTTTTTGTCCACATTTCACTCAGCAAATTAATCATTAATGAAAATTTAAAAAAAGTTTATTTCAACTTTTGACTACTGTTCATAACTCTCTTTTCTTAAAGTAAAGCTGGAAAGTTTTGTTTTTCTGAAATCTTTAGTTTTACTTGGACATGTTAGTTATGAACAAATAATAAGTGAACCAGAACAAGAATCATTTTTAAAATAATATTATGCTTTTTAATAGAATTATTTTCGTTCTTTCCTCAATGCTTAAAAAAAATAATTAGAACAAAAAAGAACTTTATTGCAAGGTGCAATAGAAAAACTTTGAATTAAATCATCTATTTTTGAATCAGCCCGACCCTGCAGAAAAAAAATATTTTAAATGTTTTTTATCTAATGTTCATTTTTTATTTGTTCTTACTCAAACATGTAAAGCACTTTCAAATATTTCAGAAAAATCCGCAATTTTTTAGCAGTAAGCAAAAAGAACATTTTTAACAATTTATTTTAATTTTCTTAAAATTAAAATGTTTCATTCGTAGCTGTTTTGACAGACGCATGGTGAAATAACCAATCCATTATTTTTTGATAGTACTTTTTTTACTTCGCACTGAAGTTGGTTTAAATAAAAAAAAAGGAAGTTGAAAAATTAAATAATCAAAAATGATCTCAAAAGTCCCATAAAAGTGCAAAAAACACATCCCTATTTAACAATGGTGAATTAATTTCCGAGAAATGTACGTATATCAGTACAAATCAGTAAAATTAAATAAATTGTACATCAATGTAAGACAATTTCATTTCTACAGACGCTTTTTATTAATTTTAGAACATTCATTTAATACAAATTTCGATCTCAAAATGATTTCTTCGGACAAATAGTTATTGAAGAACAAGAAAAAATCTGCCACGGCCCGGATTTGAACAGGGAACGCCACTATCCATGAGTAGAGCATTAACCAATTACGCCACCATACCCTCAACATATATTTTTTTCTCTTTATAGCTACCTTTTCTACAAGGTAATGCGATACGCATTTTTCATCTCCAAAAGCTCTACCAATTTTTATCAACATGAGATTCATCATCATTAATTTAAAACGAAGCTTCGATGAAAAACAAGAAAATATTTTTTAAAGCCTCGGTGACGTAAATCATTGACGCTCCACTGATGGATAGTGGCGTCCCCGGTTCAAATCCAAACTGAGGCAGATGTTTTCTTCTTCAAAAATTATTTGTCGGAAGTAATAATTTGAAAAAATTTTCTTAAGTAAAAAATAACATCCCTCAAAAATTAATTAAACTTTATAATAATAAAAACTCCTGTTTTTGTGTTAATTAACTTTCTGATGCAATTAAAAAGTACCGTGAAGATTAGTTATTCATACTTTTTTTTCATAAAATCCAATAGCATTTTACGTAAAGTACCTGAACTAGGTCTCCGAGATCGGCCCCGGCGGCAGTGAAGTTGAGGTGGCATAAAAATGGCAGTCGATCCTCCCTCGGTCGTCGAACCTCCACTTCGTAGGTTCGACCAACGTCGCCGTATAGAGTTCGATTGCACGCTGGAATGAAATGAAGGAGTCATTAAAATTAGGAAAATTTATTTAATTGGCTTTAGAACTTAAATTATTGGTAGGGTTGATTGGTGTAAGTCTGCTAATGGGATGAATGTAATAAATAGGAAATTTAGAATGAAAAACAAATTAGTTATTGACTTTTTTTACATACATCCAACATAAAAATTAACATAAGATTTCAATAAAAATTTAATGAAATTTTAAAAAAATGTAACATATATAAATTATAACATCATTCCAGAATAGATCGTTTGATAGCTTTTTGAGGTACCTTAAAAAAATTGTTAATGATATATATTCTCTGGGAGTTATGATGATTCATTTTTCCCTTAATGTAAACTAATATATTTTACATAATTTTTTTTTCTCTTAGAGGAAGTGAAAATAACAAAAATACAAAAAGGTCATTCAAAATGTCTCAAATCAAGGAGTATTTTATATTTTTGCATAAAGTTAGAATTAAGGTACTTGTCGTGAGAAAAGTCAGATATCTGAAAAAATAGTTTTTCTAAGATTTTAAGAATTAAAATATTGTAACTGATGTCATTTCACATAAAAAAACTTTTTTAAAGAAAAATGTTAAAATTCCAAACAAATAGCATTAATTTTAAACGTCTTTCTTGCAATTGAATTTTTTTAGACCACCGCTTCTCACTGATTTTTTTAAAATTATTTCATTTTAATAAATAGCTCATTTTTTCTGAGTAAACATTCTCTACAACTCTAATATTTCCAATTTTAAAAATACATTTTTCTATGGCTTTTATAGCTTATCCTATGGCTCTAATTTGCAATACAAATTTTCGGTGAGAAAAATTTTTAAACCGATAATTATATTTAAAAATTCTTTAGTTATTTTGAAAATTAGAAACAATAGAGATGCAGAGAATGTTTACCCACAAAAAAGTTAAGTATCAAAACGCAATAATTTTTACAAAATTTGGTAAGAAGCGAAGTTCCGATACAATTCAATTGCAAAAACATGGTTTATATTAATATTTTGCTTTTGTGAATTTTAATATTTTTCATACAAAAATATTTTTCATTTGAAATGACATCAGTTATAATATTTTGACTCCTAATATCATAGAAAAACAATTTTTTCAGATATCTGACTTTTGGCACAATTACTTTAGGTTAGTGAAAAATTTTTTCTGTTTAAGGAAGCTTTTTTTAAATTTTATAAGCACCCTTACGCTGTGATAAAATTTATTAATATTGTAGGTCAATCAATTCGCCTGAAATCAAGAAATCTTTTATATTCATGCATCAACTTTCAATTATGTTGATAAAAAAAGTTTAAAAAATAAGAAACTCATTTTTAAAATATTCTTATTGATGAAGAAACTATACAACTGCATTTGTATAAAAAATTAGTTTTTTATATCGTAAGATTTGTTGTAGGAAGATGAATTTAAACATGCTAATCTTTATATAAAATTGTTGTTAAATTTCGAGATAATTGGGTTTTGATTAGCATATCTATAGCGACTTTCGACAATTCCTTATAAGGAAACAATACATTTTAAAGCGAAATCCATTCAAGTTTATTAATAATATAATAATTAATAATTATAATGAATAATTAATATAAAAAATACAATTTTAATAATATTATCTTTTTGAAGACAATCGTAACGAATGATTTTGTCCTAAATGAAGATAAGATAAAATGTATAAATATTATTGTAAAAATATAAACAGTAAATTTTCAATTGAAATTTTTTTATCCTATTTATTCAGTTGGGATTTCTTCATTTAAAACATGAAAATTTAATAGTCAGGTTCAGTAGATTTGAATTTCATACCATTTAAAACTATTATTCTCACAAAGTTGTAAACAATAACAAGTAATTTTTTAACAAACAAAATTTAAAAAACATGCATGAATGCCACATTTTTTAATCTATTTTTTCTTAATAGAATTGTTTCTTTATTATTCAAATTTGTAAACTGAAGAAAAAAAATTATTTGTCGTTAAACTTGAAAATAACAAGGTTTCTTAAGGATAATCTTAGGAAAATTAAATTGTTTTAATAAGTAATTAAAAACTTGGCCAAGTCTTTACACTCTTCTATTTTTTCAATTAGACTAAAATTTTAATTATCAAATTAATTACTTTAGTATCAATTATATATTTTTTATTATAAAACCTAGCAGTTAATTATAATGTGATAATATTACAAAAAATGCCCTATGCGCTATATATTTCCTCTCACGTGATTTTTAAATAAAAATATAAATTATTATAAATATAAAATTTTAGTATTTCATAGTATCTATTATCTAAAATAATTTAAAAGAAAATCAAGGCCAATATTTTCGATGGTGGAAGACAATTAATATCTTCACATTAGATTTTGTAACCTTACAGTTGTAAATTTTATTATTTAAAGCAAAAATCATTCGTTTAATAATTTTTTTAAAGATAAAAATTTTAGGTAAAATACACGAACATAGTCCGAAAGTTTTTAAAAAATTCTAAATATTGTTGTGAAACTCCATTATCCAACATTGATAAAATTTATAAATCTACCTTAGAATCTAATTTTTTGTTTTAAAAATATCGATTTGCGTCAAAAAACACTAAAATAATCAAAAGTTGTTTGAAGATTATTCATTTTTTTAATATAATGATTAATAGTTTAAAATGCGTAAAATGTATGAGCCTCTAAGAGCAATTGATTTTGGTTTAAAATAAAAAATTAAAATAAAAAAAACCTCTTAAAAACGGTAAAATGTTAATTATTGAAAATGTTTCAATCTTTGAAATCTAATAATCTCTGATTAAAAAACCCTATTTCCGGTGTATAATCCAAAATTTTTTAATGAGGAATTTTGATTATTATCTTTGTATAAAAATCCTTCCAAAACTAATCAAAAATTTTGTGAAATTTTAATTCTTCTTTGAAACTTTAGGATTTTATACAAAATTCTTATAACTAAATACTAAATTTCTATCTTTTTTTATTATCATTTTTTCACGATTTTAGAAGAAGCATTAAAGAAAATTATCAAAAGAAAATCAGTATGAAAATAAGTGATGTTGAAATAATGAAAGAATTGATGCAAAAATTAGTGAAACTATAAACAAATGATTTATTTACATATTTAACGCAGGATTTTAAAGGAGTTTACGAAATCCTACACATTTCTAGGAATTTTACAGGATTATAAAAGGCTGAAAAATTTAATAAATCAACGGATCTAAACAATTTCAAGATTTTAATACTTTTGAAATAATTTTAAGATATTTTGGAAGTTTAAAGGATATATCATTTATAAAGAAATTTATTCAATAAATTAAATTCAAATTTTATTTTAAAGGATTTCTGCGGATTTCAATAAATTCAGGGGACATGAAGGATTTAAGAAATATTTTTAATATTTTGAGTTAATTTGAAGGATTCCAAACAATTTCAAGTAATTTTCGCAAAATTAAATGGATTTGAATTCACCTGGTAGAATTTCAAAAATTGATATTTATTTCAAAGAATTTCACAAGCTTTAAAGAAATTTAATAGAATCTTCGAGGATTTCAAAAATATCTAAGGATTTCGAATAATTTATAATTGTTTTAAAAGATTTTTTTTATTTATCAAGATTTTAAGTTTTTACAAAGAATTTTGTAAAATTTCGAAAGATTTCAACAGACTTTAGCATATTTTATGAGATTTGAGGGATTTTATATGACCGACAAGTATTTCAAAGATTTTAGGTGACTTCAGAAACTTCAAGGGATTTCAACGGATTTCTAGACATTAAAGGATTAAAATATATTTTTTCTCAAGGTGCTTTAAGGAAGATCAATTCATTTTTAGAGAAATGTAGGAAATAAATTAATTTTTATTTCGAGGAATTTCAGTGCATTTTAAGAAATTCAACGGATATAAAAGAACTTAAAACTATTTAAAATATTTTGAATTATTTTAAAAGGTTCCAAAAAATTGCAAGTGATTTTAAGGAAATTCAAGGGATTTGAATTAATTTTTTAAGATTTTTACAAATGGACTCACAATGTATATTCCTTATGATAGTACAATGTTAAAAAAAATAGAAAAGAAAATATAAGTGTGGGTTTTTTGAGAAAGTCGACTTTTAATATTTTCAGATAAACCGTTATCGATTTCAGAAGAAGGTGGAAAACTCGACAAGAAAGTGGAAAGAAATATTAAATATCTAAATTACGCTACAGGCTATATTATTTAAAAAAATGTTTTTTTTTAAACAATAAAAAATTGTAAATACGCTTACATCGTAAAAAGTTTTTTTTTAATTCGGTAATATTAACATTTTCCATCAGTAATTATTTGTATAAAGCAAGACGACAGAAATTTCTGAAAATTAGCAATAATACACAAAAATGTATTTTTCTTATTTTTTGGTCAAATTTGGGGCTTTCTCTGGGGGGGCGG
This sequence comes from Belonocnema kinseyi, assembly GCF_010883055.1. NCBI lineage: Eukaryota > Metazoa > Arthropoda > Insecta > Hymenoptera > Cynipidae > Belonocnema > Belonocnema kinseyi. The sequence continues at coordinate 29,100,899 of NC_046662.1, read as the reverse complement.
GGGGTAAGAGTGGATTAAAAATAAATATTATTAGTATGGTTTTATATTGTAGACAGTCCTCTGAAACTCTCTAAACTATTGTTAATTAATTTCCACAAAAATTATTGTTTGCACAATTTATTATTATTGTTTGTTGTTAATCATTGTTAATGATATTAAAATTGAATATTGCTAAAAATTACAGTTTTTTAACAAATTTTCGAAAATTTTTGTCCACTTTTCATTTTCAGTGAGCAAATATTCAATTTAATATAGTTAAAATATTGTTATTTGATCCATTTCTTAATTAAAGTGAAGTAATAATTAATTCAAGCTTACAACAATAATTTATTATTTTTTAAAATAATATTCTCTTCGCTTAAAGTTAGAAACTTGTGGTTTTCTCTAAAATTCTTAACTATTCGTCCTCTTTTCACTTGAAATGACTTAATAATTATTAAGGTTAAGCACAAATAATAGTTTAAACAAATTATTATTGGTAATAACCATCTTAATCCGTATTTATGCCAGATAATAACGGTTTCTTCCTAAACTTTACCTTTTTCCCCCTTTTCACCTAATGAGGTCATAATATATGTAAGTTGATAATAATAGTTGCTTAAGCAATTTACTATTGTTTATAACGATCTTATATTAGCTGAGTACTAGAAACTTGTATTTTTTCTGAAATTGTTAACTTTGCTTTGCCATCTTGGTTATAAACAAATAATGAATAGACACTAGAGAGAAAAATATTTTAACCAACCGTTTTCTTTTTCGTGAATATATTTTGTGGTGGGGGTGGGGGGGGGGGTACGATACCAAAATGTGTTTAAATCCAAATTGATCTTTGACGCTTTGAAAAAAACTTTTTGTTGTAATTAAAAAAAACTTTTACAAGTTACTTACAGACCTAGTCCTCCCACCTACTTCTAATTATTAAATTCTTTTTTGTGACTAAATAAAAAAATTATTCTTGTTGAAGTTCACTTATTCATAAGTAGCATATTCATAATTTATAAGTAAAAAGTCAAAGATAAACTTACGTTTTCAGAAAAAATGAAATATTGAGCATTATACTTTAAGAGAAGATAGATATAAAGAATAATCAATTGTTTAAATAACCTTTTTTGTTAAATCTCACTCACTATTACCTCACTATGTGAAAATTATTTTTAAAAAGTTTAACAGTTTAGAAAAAGCCGCAAATTTTTATCACTTATCTAAGAGAGGATAGTTATAAACAATTAAAAATTGTTTAGGCAACTTTCAGAAGAAACTGCAAATACTGCAACAAAATTTTTGCTAAATTGAATTACTTGTTAATCCACCCGGAGTAAAAAATTTATTAATGTTGATAAATTTTATAAAAGGCCGCAACTTTCTAGCATTATTTAAATTTAATTTTAATAATAATAATAAATTCTTGGAGCCATTAATTTTTTTACTTTGATTCGTTATTTCACCCACTTTAATGAAAAATTGAACAAATAGTTCAAAATTTTCAACAAAAAAAACTGCAATTTTCTAGCTTTATTTTAAAAGAATATCGTAAACAATAACAAGAAATCGTTGATGCAATTGTTTTTGTTAACAATAATGAACTATTACCTTATTCTAATTGAAAATCGTACAAAAGGTGGTATTTTTTTGGCGACTTTCTATCTCTATTCTAAGATAAATTTGCTACAGGCAACAATAAATTATTTAAACAATGTAATTAAACATCCAGTTATTAATATAAAGTAGTATTTAATATATTAGAAACAATTTGCATTGAAAACAATTGCCAAAAAATCATAATTAGCGCCAAAAACTCGTAAACCCCTTTTTTCACTTATGGGATTTTTTGGGGTACATATAATACAGAGTTATGAAGGTGATATTTAAAAAGTAAGATTTTATTCGTAGTCTATGGCTATTTTTAAAAAGAAATTTTAAGTTTCAACTCGATTAATTTAAAACTGGTAATTCGAAACAAAATTTGCCAGAGTCTTTTTTTATTTTCGGAGATACGAGCTAAACTACTTGGGACCTGCGCCACCTCTAAATATAATTTTTTTTTCAAAAAAAAAAAAAAAAAATTATTTTGATGTGGATTAGAATCAATTTCCGGGCCACATGCATGCAAGTACAAAGAAAATTGTTGGACGCACCCTAAGAAATATTTTGGAACTTTGGACCCCATATAAAAAAAATTGATTAATTATTGGATTTAAAAAATAGTAATTTTTTCAAAATAATAAAATTGTTGTTGGAATTCTTGTACATACGGGAGCAATATCTCGGTTCATCGGAGTTGTCGCCGCAGTCATTCTGATCGTCACAATACTTGTCCTGAGAAATACAGTGGCCAGTACTGCAGAGGAACTCTGATAATCTGCAGCCGGAAGTGGGTGGCGCAGTGGTGAAGGTGCCGGCAGAGGAAGTTGCCGAACGGGCGAAGACGGAGAAGCCGGGATAACCGGAAAAGCCAGAATACCCGGGGATTTCCGGAAAACTAGCGGACGAAGCCGAGGCCTCGACAGAGGCCGCGATCGCGGCTGCGATCAGCAACCGCCGGCAGACCAACATGCCCCCTCACCCTGCAACAAAAAAATTAAATTATTCCATATTTTTATTTATTTATTCACGCAAAAAGTATTTATAATATTGGGAAAATAATCAATATCATAGAGCATATTTTTTAAGTTCTTTTGAATTTTATCACTATTTATTTTTGTTCTGACAAGTTAGGGGGCGTTCTTAAATTACGTAACAGATTATGGGCCCACACTCTGTATCATACTTGCGGCTGAATACCTCAACACCTGTTGAAGCGAAAAATTAAAAAAAAATGTAAATCATTTCTTACAACACTTGTTCCTGGCGAAAGAAAAAAAAGAAACTTTTTTTATTATATTGTATATAACGCACGTATTTATACAATTTGAGGAATTTTTGGAATTCACAGAATTTGCAGAATTCATATAACGACCGGAATTCACGAATTTTATGGAGTTAGCAGAATTCACGAAATTGAACGAATTTAAGGAATTCACGCAATTTATAGAATACACGTAATTTACGGAATTTATAGAATTCACGAAATACACGCAAATTTGTGGAGTTCACGTAATTCATTGCATTCGGAATTGGACGACTTTAAGGAATTTACGGAATTTATAGAATTCACGGAATTCACACAATTTTCTGAATTCGTGTATTCCATTGCATTCGCAGAATTCGCGGAATGAAGGAATTCAATGAATTCACGGAATTCAAAAAATATCGTTGTTCCTAGGTATCGCTAAATGTAGGTTATGACTGTTATTCAATGATTTCACGGAATTCAAAAAATTCACCGGAATCAAGAAATTCTCCAAATTTAGGAAATTCACGGAATTAATATAATTCTCGGAAATAATGAAATTCGCAGAATTAATTGTTTTTGCGGAATTCGTGAAATACATGGAATTAATGGAATTAATGGAATTCGTGTAATTCGTGGAATTTACCCAATTAATGAAATTAATGGAATTCATTAAATTCACGAAATTCAACTAATTCATGAAATTCAAGGAAATCGTAGAGTTCATGGAATTCATGAAAATCAAGGAAATCATCAAATTCAATGAGTTTCTGAAATTCAATGAAATTACGGAATTCACGGAATATATTCCGTGAATTCTTTAATTTCATAATTTCTGTGATTACAGTCATTTCCGCGAATTGCTAAAATTCCGTGAATTCATTCGTTTCCGTGAATTTCATCATTTCCGTGAATTCCATTGATTCCATAAATTCCGTGGTTTCCATGAATTCCGTGAAATCCGTGAATTTTGCATTTCAACGAATTCCTTGAAAACCGTGAATTCCATCAATTTCGTGAATTCCTTCATTTCCAAGAATTTCCTGAATTCCGTGAATATCATGAATTCCATGAATTCCGAGAATTTCCTGAATTCCCAGAATTTTATGAATTCCATGAATTCCGGAAATTCTTCGAATTCGGGGAATTATGTGAATTCCATTAATTCTGTCATATTAATTCTGTGTAATTCTTACAACACATGTACTGCAATTTCGTCATTCTAACACCATGCGTGCAATTTTACCTCACAATTTAATTTAATTTATTGATTGTGTTGGAAAGTTATCTGTTCATAAACAAGTTTGTTCTTTTTTGGTTAAGAATTAAACTAATTGGTTGAAAGTTGAACTGCATACTTTGTTGAAATTTTTTGTTCAAAACTACCTTTTTTAACTCATAACTTAAATATTTCATTTTTCACTAAACATTGATTGTTTTTTGTAAAAAATTCAACTATTTTCTTCAAGAATTAAATTTTTGGTTCAAAACTTCAAATATTTGATTTAAAGTTGTACTTCTATCTTACAAATTGATTATTATTAGTTGAAGGTTCAACTGCTTTTTTAAATTTTGTTGTTTGTTTTTTGTTGAAAATTACTTTTATTAGTTTAAAATGTAACTATTGTTTCAAAATTTCACTATATTTTTGGAAATTCGTTTTTTCTTGTTGAAAATTCATTTCTTAAACTTTAAAATTCACTAAATCATTTTTTGTCAGTTTATAAATTTAATTGAAAGTTTAAATAATTGTTTAAAAATGTAACTGTTATGTGTTTTCGCCTTTTTGACTTAAAAATTTAATTATTCTGTTGAAATTTCATTGTTTCATTTTTTTTTAGTTGAAAATTCAACTGTTCCCCTATTTTTTTCTAAAAAATCGCCTTTTTAACTCTTTTGCTTGAGATTTTAATTAATTGGTTCTAGTTGCAAATCTTTTGTCTGAAATTAATATAACTTTATTTTTTAATTTACCTCTCTCTTTGAAAAAATATCTTTGTGGAAACTTAACTTTTTTGTTAAAAATTGATCTTTTCCGATTTTTAAAACAACTCGACTTTTTAGCGTAAAAACTCTACTCCTTAGTTGAACATTCATATCTTTTGGTACAAATTTTTATTTGTTTTAAATTCTGTTTTTCCTTGAAAATAAAGTCTATTTTCATTTGAAACCTGCAGCGATTCATATTAAATACCTATTTCCCCAGTTTTCAAAGTATTTTGGGTAGTAAAGCCTGTTTTTGTGAAATTATTCAAATGAATTTTTCTTATACCAAAAATTTCATAATCCCTGAAAGCCACTTAAACTATTCAACGACCAGTTCTTGTTTAATACAAAACCCTGCCAACTTAAATTATAATCTTGGAAACTTTGCGCTTTTCTATGTAATGTGTTGACTAAAACTTCCGAAATTTACTTCTGCTTTGCTTAATAATTTACCAGAATATTAGTTGCAACGTAAATGTTATCTTGCACATGTCTTAAACACATATTTAATAATCGATTAGTATCTTAATAGGAATCTCGTTCGAGACTTTCATCCCAACTGTCTCTTCTAATTCTGATGACGTCCGTCGATTCAAGCTTATTACTTTAATATTCGAGTATAAACCAAGTTACGTGCAAGTGAAGCAGAACGTTTGTCTAGTAATTTTATCAGCCTTGTACTAATATGTCAGGTGGATAAGATATATATGTATAAGTTAAGTCGTGTCTCATCCTTGCTTATTTTCAAGGCAGTACACTGAATCTGGGCACATTTACTAAGTTAGGTCTCAGCGCAATTCGTTGTTTCCAAAGATCTGGAAATTTACCTCTCTGAAGCAGCAGGCTTCTGTTCCGTTTAGCGTGCTTAATTTACGTGAGTCCCCTCAGCTCTCACAAGTTTCAAAAAGCTTTATTTAATCTTATTTTTATCAACTTAGGGTCTCCATAACTAAAATTCAAATACTTAATTAGGTCAGGATTTCCTGCACCGTAATAACCTACACTTAACGATGCCCCGGAACAACAACGTGGACGCAGCAGGCTTCTGTTCCCTTTAGGATGTTTGATTTACGTGAGTCCCCTTACCTCTCACAATTCTCAAAAAGCTTTATTTAATCTTATTTTTCATAAACTTTGGGTCTTCATAACAAAAATTTAAATACTTAATGTGGTCAGGATTTCCTGCATCGTAATAACCTACATTTAGCGATACCCAGGAACAATTACGTGGACGCAGCAGGCTTCCGTTTCCTTTACGATATTGTTCTGATTTTTGGTTTTTCCTTTTGGTCGGCGTTAATGTCACTTATAGATTGAGACGAAAAAAATCCTAAAAGAAAATTTGTTTTGACGCAAACATACTATTTTTTTAAGTTTTACCTGGATGCTGATGAACGGCAAAACTGCCAGACTCAGAAATCATATTTCACGTGCAAGTATTAAAGGTTATGGGGTTATAAAGATGTGGTGTCGTGGACTTTTAAACATCCGCCTCACAGTATTTTTTGTCGCACTAAAGAGTTGAAGGGTTATGGGATTTTAGGTTTATAGGGTTATGAGGTTTTGTATTACTAGGTTTATAGATTATTGGGGTTATAGGGTTTTGGGACGTTAAAGTAATCTAGTGTATGGGTTTTGAGGTTATGAAATGATGGACGTATGGAATTATGAAGTTAAAACTTTCCGGAATCGAGGTTTAAAATTTGCGTGTAAGTTTTTTTCTGCTGTGTTTTGGATTTGTAGCTTATCATCATTTGTGATTTATGATATTTGAAGTTATAAAATTTGAGGTTATGGCTTTTAAGGTTATAGGTTATCTATCTCAAGGTTATTATAGGTTTGATATTGTTGGGTTTCATAGTTTTAAGATTTGTTTGACCGTAGCAATAAACTCTGACGTGATGGGGCGAACCAGGTTTCAGATTCGGTTTCAGCGACCCAAAAAACATATAATCCACTTGGCCTGATTTATGAAACCCTTCACCCATTCTTTTTTTTGTGGTCCTGTGTTCTAAACCCACACTCAGCGCACTGTCCTAACGTGTTACGTAAGTGCCAAATCAATTTACCTCTCGACATAGAACTTCTTCTTTAGGAGGCAACTAACATATTTTGAAGGGAACTTTTAAAGGGACCTTTTGAAGGGACCTTTTGAAGGTCGTTTTCAAGGTACCTTTCGAAGGGACTATCTCGACAAAGATTCTCTTCTTTAGGAAGTAACTAGCATCTTTTGAAGGTAGCTACAAGTTAAGGTGGATTCCGAACCACCAAAAGCTTCGGTAGAAGTACATGCAAAAATTTCGATTCGAGTCGGCACACAGTGAGAAAAAATATCTTTTTTGGCTTATCCGATAAGATTTCTAAGAGATCTGTCGAGCCTAATTTGGAAATTGAGCTTTCAATTTTTTATAATTAAACTATTATAACAAAAAAATTAGCCATTTTTTCTATTTGACATTTTCGGTGTCAATTGTAATTTATATTTCTGAGTAAGAATTTAACTGTTTCTTGAAATCATCTCTTTTTAGCTGAGAATTAATTTTTTGTACTAAAAATGTAACTATTATATTTATGGTTGATGATTGGTATTTTTCATTGTAAAATTAATCTTTTTTAGTTAAAAATTAAACTATTTGTATAGAAATTTATGAATTTCAGTTGAAAATTCATATTTTTTAGTCGAGAATTGTACTGGTTTTTAGAAAATTGGTATATTTTTATAGAAAATTTTACAATTTAGTACAAAATTAAATGATTCTGTTGAAAATAAACTTTTTGGTTTAAAATTAATATTTTTGGTTGAAAATATGTCTTTTCGGGTTGAAAATTCATCTCTGTTAGTAAAAAAACTTTTCTGTATGAAAAATATAACTATTACTTATTGAATTTATTATCAATCAACTAAAATTATTAGGTTAACGGACTAACCATTTTTTTATAATTAAAGTATTTCAGATAGGGGAAACCTCCCAAAAGTAGATAATGCAACCTACAGTGAATGATCATTAATCAGGAATACAAATATAAGAAAAATAATTAATTTTCATTTCAATTTATTACCAAGTTTAGTGTCTCAACTGTTCAATAAATTAAATTAATTATTTTAAATATACAAGTATTTTTAATAATAATTATTCACTGTATGGAGGTTTCCCCTACTTCACTAAAATGGCTTGAAAAAAATTTTTTAATGAGAAAGGAAAGTTTACAAGCTTCGTGCAAGGTAATGCTGAATTGCTCTTCATGAAATGTGCAATAGAGCAACTTTCTTCCTCCGTCAATCAAGAAGAGCTCTTGGCGTATTTCAATTATTCTAGCTACCTCGCTTTCTTGGCATAACAGCATCAGCTCTGCACAATTTTCTGAGAATGTGATATTCATGATTCCTTGTGACTCCCGAAATAACGAGAAGGTTATACGATCGATTTGCAGAAAACTAAGTTCGCTGGTTTCCGTTTACTCGTAAAATTGCCGACCGTTGAAACTTGTTTTATATTTTACCGATAACGTAACTGGAAACAAAACGAAAAATAAACATACGAGTGATGTTATGCGGTCGATACAGCGCGCAAGAAATTGCTCTACCAAATAACAATAAAAAAATGCAAATATAAAACAAGGTCACTTTGATTAATATTTTATCATAGAGTATCATAGCATTTCATAATGTATCATAATGTATCACGTAGTATCACAGTTCACCATCATAGTGTATCATGGTGAACGTTAGTAAAACATACAGTATATCATATCATACTGCATCATAGTGTATGATATTGTTTCGTATTCTCTCGCATTCCATCACATCATATGATATTGTATCACATTCTATATAATTGTTTATTAATGTATCATATTTTCTGATAGTGCATTATAAAATGTGATATTGCATGATAATCTATCATATTATTTATAATGTATCACATTTTATGATGCGGTTTCATTTAGTATCCCATAGCGTTCTATTCTATGATATTTTTATATTTTATGATATTTCCTTATATTATATCACACTGTATCATATTGTACCATACATTATCATATTGTATGAGACTATATTATATTGAAGCATATTGTATCATATTGTAACACACTGTATAATATTATACCATTTTGTATCATATTTCACCATAGTGTATAACACTCTCTCATATTTTATCATATTGCATGATATTGCATTACATAATTATATGGTATTGTTTTGTATTGCATGCTGTCATACCATATTGTACACTATTGCATTATATTTTATAATAGCGTATTATATCGTATGATATTGTTCGATGCTGTCTCATATTATTTTATAATATATGACGCTGCATTATGGTGTTTCATGTTTGATCACATTGCGTGATATTCTATTATATTGTATCATATAGTAAGATAGTTTATCATATTGCATAGTTCTGCATCATATTCTATGATACTGTATCATATTTAATCATACCATATAATATTGTATCACATTGTATATAATTGTTTCATACTGTATCATATTTTGTATCATATCCTATATTTTACATTACAATATTGTATGATATTATCCCATATTATTTATAATGTATCACACTGAATAGTGCGGTTTCATGTATTATCACATAGCGTGATATTTTACGACATCGTCTTATATTGTATTATATTGTATTACACTGTATCATAGTATGTTACACTTTATCATATTATATCACACTGTATGATACTGTATCATATTCCATCGTATTGAATCATTATGTATCCTACTGTATCATATTGTATCATATTTCACCATGTTGTGTAATACAGTCTCATATTTTATCATATTGTATGATATTGCATTAAATCATTGTATGGTATTGTCTCATATTGTATGCTGTTATGCCATATTGTATGCTATTGTATTATATTTTATAATAGTGTATTATATTGTATGATACTATTTGATGCTGTATCATATTATTTTATAATGTATCGCATTGCAGTTTGCGGTTTCATGTTTGTTCATAATGTGTTGTATTGTATCATATTGTATTATATACTAAGATAGTGTATCATATTGCATAATTCTGCATGATATTGTATAATACTGTATAATATTTCATCATATCATACAATCTTGTATCACATTGTATATAATTGTTTCATACTGTATCATATTTTGTAATAATGTATGATACCATATATTATACCATATGATATTGCATGATACTGCATCCTATTATTTTTAATATATTGCAATGAGTGACGCGGTTACATGTATTATCACATATCATGATATATTGTACGATATTGTCTTATATTGTATCATACTGCATCATAGTGCATTACACTGTATCACATTGTAATAAACTGTATCATATTTTATCATATTATATCATATTTTATGATATTGTCTCATATTGGATGCTCTTATACGATGTCATATAATATTATATAATATTTTATAATAGTGTATTATATCGTATGATACTGTTTGATGTTGTATCATATTATTTCATAATGTATCAAATTGCTGTATGCGGTTTCACGTTTAATCATATTGAGTGGTATTGTATCATATTGTATCATATAGTAAGATAGTGTATAATATTGAATTATTCTGCATCATATTGTATGATACTGTATGATAGTGTATCATATTCCAGTTGAAGAAATTTAAATAAGATTAAAATCTAATTTAAAATCTTATTTATTGTCTAATCTTTCTTTCCTCTTTTTTATTTTTGTCCAGAAGGGAAATTTTCATATTTCATATTTTATTATATTGCGTGATATTGTATTATATTGCATCATACTGTATCATACTGTATAATGCTGTATCATATTGTACAATATTGTATCGAATTGTGTCATATAGTATCGTTTTGCATCAAATTGTATGATATTGTATCATATTTCATCATATTGTATGATTTTGTATTAAATTGTATGGTGATGTATCATACTGTATAATGTTGTACTATATTGTATAATATTGCATCATATTTTATAATAGTGCATTATACCCTAAGATAATGTATGATATTGCGTTATAATTGAAGAAATTAAGATGAGATTAGAATCAAATTCAAAATCCTGTATAACGTCCAATAATCAAGTTATTGTGCAAAATTCCTCAAAGTAAAACCAAGATTCCAAAGACCAAATTTAAACAACTACCATAAAATGTTCCCATTGCAAATTTAAAAAAAAATTTATAAAAAGAAAATCAATAATTCCTTTTTTTTAGAAAAAAAGGGGAAAAAATTAAAAAGCAACCAATCAAATCCCCTTCATTCTCTATTTATTTCTTTCGTATTTTATTTATTATTATCAAATCACTATTAAATAATATGTGTAAAAAATAATCACCAACATTTTAAAACTCTTACAGAACCCTTACCCAGGCAAAAAAAAATAAAAATTCAATATAAATTCGAGCATGCAGGAACAGCAACGAAGCCATGATGCTTCTCATTTTTCTTTCCTCTTTTTATTTTTGTTCTAAAAAAATAAATTTTTTTCATTTCTTTTTTAGAAATTTTTTTATATTTTTTCAAACTGCAATAGCAACATTTTTATGGTGGTTGAAAATATTTGGAAAATATATGAAAATTTATTTAAATATAGTAATTAATGTTCCAAATTTTTAAATGTTAAATGCTCCGAATTTTAAAATGGTCCACTTTTAGGGAGGTTTTTCTCTGCAAAAATTGAGACTTTTAATATTTTTCAAGAAAATCCTATTTTTAGAAAATCACATAGCCCATCAATATTTTAATCGATGTGTTCTGTCAATTGTATTTTTAATAGACGAATTTTGTGAAAAATTTCTCTCTTGAATTTGCAGCATTTATATTTCGTAGACAATTCATTTCTTGATTTTGCAAAACTTGGATTTTCAATAAATAAGATTAATTTTCTACAAAAAAGACTCATCTTCTAAAAAATCATAAATTTGCGACGTGATAGCGAATTTTTTAAGGAAAAATTTCAGTTTTTAAGCACAAATGGATAAATTCAATTTTAAGTTAAAAATATATACATAATTTTTAACAAAATATGTAAATTTTGAACTAAATAATTGAATTTTCTTCCGTTACTTTTTCAGTTACTTTAAAAGATCAGTTTTTTACCAAAAAGACGAGTTATCAACAAATTACATGAATTTTCATCCAAAAATGTCAATTTTCATCTAAAAAATATAACTGTTAAACCAGAGTATAATAATTAAGTTTCAGATAAGAAATAAATTTTTGTTTAACTTTTTAGTAAGTAGTTAAATTCTCAACAAAAAAATATGAATTTTCAACCAAAAAGATGATTTAAAAAAAAAATAATAATAATAAAGCTTCAACAAAACATGTCAGTTTTTAATTTAAAAAAAAACGATTAACCGGAAAAAATTGCTGAACGAAATAGTTATATTTTCAACGAAACAGTTGAATTTTCAACTAAAATGAAGCACCTTCAATTTAAAAAGAATGAATCTTCATCCACGAAGATTAATTTTCTACCAAAAAAAGACGTATCTTGAACAAAATATATTAATTTTAAGTGAAAAAAATTTAATTTGAAACAGAAGAAAAATGTTCAACAAAATAGTTAACTTTTCGACGAAGAAGATGAATTTTCAACTTAGCTAATAAATTTCCGAACAAAAAAAATGAACTTTTACAAAAGCGTTCAACTTTAATCAAGTAGTTAAGATTTTAACAATAAATATGAATCTTGAGAAAAATGGATTTTTAACTAGAGGTCAACATTAGGTAATATAAGTAGTGAAATTTACAACAATAAATATGAATTTTCTGACAAAAAATAATACTTTTCTACCGAAAACAGACGAAAATAGTAACATTTTCAACTGAAGAGATAAATTTTCAACCATAATTATGAATTTTCAACAACAAAAGAAGAAGCTCAAACAAAATATAAATATTTTCAATTAAAATTAAAATTCTACTCAGAAAATTAATTTTTAACAATACAGTTAAATTTTCAACCGAAAGGATTTAATATTCAACTGAAATGATGAACCTTCGATCAAAAGACTTACAACTAAGTAGTACAAAGGGGCTTAGAAAATTGGTAAGGTCATTTAAAAATGTTTAGGTATTGAAGCTTTTTATAAGATTTTTATTTGCTAATGTTATTATTTTTACTTTTTAATTTTTAAAAGAATTTTGCAAAAGTTGAAATTCAAAAACATTCATTTTTAGATGCACTAAATTTGAAAATGATCACCGTTCAATTTTTAAAATAGAGTAATTATTTAATTTGAAACGAAGTTGCCTAAACTGGGATAATCTGTCGCACAGTGGGAGAAAAAGCACATTTTTTGGAAAAAAATCGACTGACAGTGCAATTCTTAACGGATTTTAATTTTTCTTGTTTAGAATTGACCATAAGCCTTCCAGGTATAACATTTAACTGTGCAATTTTTATTTTGACTTACCAAAAATTTGTTATTTAACCAAAAAACTTACGACTTATTTAAACAATTTTTATAAACAATTTTTATAAACAATTTAGAACAATTCGTAAAAAAATCAAGCATTTTTATCAATAAATGGTCAAAATGTGCATTTGTTTATAAAAACTGTTTAAATAATTAAGCCTTTCTGGTCACTATGAAAAATATTGTAGCAAGGAGTCTTACAAAAACATTTTAAGTGAATTCCTAAAAAAAATTGATGCCTTTTCATCATAAAATGGTTAAAATGTGCATTTGTTTATAAAATTGTTTTAGTAATAAACATTTTTGCTCACTATGAAAATTCTGATAGCAAAAAGTCTTAGATAAAACATTTGAAGTTCAATTCGCAAAAAAAAATCAAACCTTTTCATCAAAAAATTTTCAAAATGCGCATTTGTTTATAAAAAATGTTTGAATAATTGGCACATATTAGCTATTCTTAATTTATGTTAAGCGCACATCATTATCTGAGATACTTTATACAAAAGATATGGATCCAAATGAGCTAATCATTGCAAATTACGAAAAAATGACTTGCTAATAAATTTGTTTATAACATTATTAAGAATTTTTTTGTTTAACATATTAATAAATTATTTTTAGTTAGTTATACATTGATTTATGACCTTTTTTGATGAATTTTAAAGTCTTAGAAGAATTGGTATCATGGAAAAGTTTAGCAACACAAAGTTGTAAGTTTTTTTGTTGAATAACAAATTTTCGTTAAGTCAAAATAAAAATTGTACAGTTAAATGCCATACCTGGAAGCCTTACGGTCAATTCTAAAAAAGAAAAATCCGTTAAGAATTGAACTGTTAGTCGATTTGTATCCAAAAACTGTGCTTTTTCTACCACTGTGCACCGTATGTATTTTAAAAATATTAGTTTTTAATTATTTTTTTTATAATTTCAAAGATTTAAAATTAATATGTATGTGCTCTGTAACATACATAATAAAAAACCATTAAAAAAGAATAGTAGAGTCACGAAAAACTCGATCTCGTATTAGTAGGGAAGCTTTATTTATAACACGTAAGTACGTCAATATTTAGAGAATTTTTTACAGGATTTTTTATTAAAAGAAGTTAGCTGAATGACCTAATTTTGTTTATAAAATATGTAACTAATAATTTATTTGTGAGCGAACAAAAATTCTTTCTGAAGTCAACTTATTTTTAATGAAAAAGTAAAAAAAAAAATTAGAAACCAACTTAGAACTATATGAAAATGTAATGTATTGTCATCTTAAAAAAGTATAACTGGTTTTAGACAAACAATTTTGAAATAAGAAGAATAAGGAAATAATTTTTCAGGTGTTTAAAGCTTTTTTACTGATAAAAATATATCTGGAAAAAAATGCCTACGTTTAGAAAATTATGATTGTGAGCAGAGTACATCCCAGTGGACACAAAATTTGGCGCCGTCTTTACGACATCGTTACGACATCTTCACGACAACTTTACGACATCCTATGTCCATGTCGTTAAGTCATCTTTACGATATCGTAAATATGTCTTATGATCTGACGATGTCTTTACGATATCGTAAAAACACTGTAACGACATAGACATAGGATGTCGTAAAATTATCGTAAAGATGACGTAACGATGTCGTAAAGACGTCGCCAAATGTTTTGCCCAATGGAATTTTTGATCATTTGAATCTTTGGTTTTTTTAATTACATTTTTCAGATCTATACAATTTTTTCATAAATTTTCACAGTAGAAAAACCTTACAAACCTGAAAAAAACATTTCGATATTTCTTTAGATTTTGACATTATTTTCTGAGAACAGATGTCCATTAAACATAAGCTAAAACATAAAGTTAAAAAATGTAGAGTTAAAAGTTTTTTAAGTATTTGTATTTTCAAGTCAAGAAGACAATTTTTTAACAAAATACTTGAATTTTCAACCAAAAAAAGACGAATTCATAACCAAAGTTTGGTAGCAACTTGTTACAAGTAACTAAGTTACAGAAAAGTGACGTTATTTGTAACTTTTAGGATAACTTTGTTACTATTTTAAAAAGTAACTTATAACGGAAGTCAGTTAAGATTTTTGCAATAACTTGGAACTTTAATTTTATTTACTTTAAACTTACTTTTTGTTTTTTGTATATTTCGTATTAAAAGAGCTTTATGGGTCAGTTATGGGTAGAAAATTAATCAATTATGGTTAAGGATTCAGTTTTATTTTACTTTCGTCTTTTTTAGTTGAATTTAATTGTGTTGGATTTCAAATTAGATTTTTTTGTTTATTTAGAATTTTAAATAAGAAAAACTAATTTTTGAATAGAGAAATTAATTTTTTTAAACTGATTTTTAATGAAAGAAATTAATTTTGAAACAAAAAAATAATTTTCAACAAAAAAAAAAGATTGATTTCTCTCAGAATACATGAATTTTCAATCAAATTTGGAAGAAGATAAATTTTCTGAAGAAGATAGACTTTCAACTAAACATGGAATAGTTTAATTTTTAGTTTAAAAATTTTATTTTCAACCAAAAAATAACGATCGAATTTTAAAATAGATAGTTACATTTCCAAGCAAATGAATTAAGTTTCAACTGAAATAATGAATCTCTGACACAAAAATTAATTTTTAACCGAAGATTTAAGTTTTCAACCCAAAAGGTGCTTTTTACCAATACAAAAAATATACTTTTTCACCAAAATGGATGAATTTTCAATAAAGTAGTCACACTTACAAACGAACAGCTAAATTTTTAAGCAAGAAGATTAAATGTCTATCAGAACGATACATTTTTGATAACAAATGAAATAGTCTAATTTTCAGTCAGAAAAAAATTAATATTCAATAAAAACAAAATTTAATTGAAGAAATGAGTTTTCAACAAGAAATATTAATTTGTAAGAAAATGCAAAATTTTTAATTTTTTAAGGAATTTTCATATTGATAGTTAATTGTTCTACCAAAGAAATTAATTTTTATGGAAAAGATGAATTAGTCACCAGGAAGATTAATATTTTACCAAAGAAGATAAAGTTTGAACAAAATACAGACATTTTGAACCAAAGGGATACATTTTGAACTGAAGAAAATAAATTTTAAATCATACATAGGATAGTTAAATTTTCATTTAAAAAAATTAGTTCACAATAACAAAAGCTTTTAAGAAAATAGTTAAATTCTGAAGAGAAAAAGTTTTTTTTTAATAAAATAATGAATTAATAACCAACAAAATGATTTTTTAAATATTTTTTCATTAACTTGAAAGTTTAATATTAGTTACTTTAGAGCCACTTTGTGTGTTTTGTATATCTTCTATTAGGAGAGATTTTTGGGTCAGTCATCGGTAGAAAATTAATTTCTTTTGGTTGAGGATTTAGCTATTTTGTTGGAAATTCGTCTTTTTGGCGAAACTCAATTTTAGTTGATTTCAAATTAAAATATTTTTCGGTTGAAATAATATCAACTACTATATTTTTGGTTAACAATTCATTTATATTATTTTAAAAATTATGTATTTTGTTAAAAAGCTCACTATTTTAGTAAAAAGTATCATTTTTTTTAAATTTATATTTAGGTCCGAGATTCATAATTTTAGTTGAAAATTCATTTTTTGGGGGATAAAATGTAACTATATCGTTTCAAATTCGTTTTCTCTTTTTTTTTGTAGAAAATTTAAATATTTTGATAAAAAATCCAATCATTAGAGTAAAAAGTAACGATTTTGTTGTAAATTTAACTCTTTTAATGAAAATTCGTCTTTTAGTTTCGACAGTGGTATAAAATTCATCTATTTGGTTAAAAAGTAATTTTTGTTGAAAATTTATCTTTTTGGCTTGAAAATTCAACTGCTTAATGGTGTTTTTCTTAGTTAGATAATTCATTTCTTACGGTAAATAAATGTTCTATTTTTTGGTTAAAAATAGAACTGCTGCATCGAAAAAAGTGATTGAAAAGTCTTTCTTGGTCGGAAATTCTATTCAGTAATTTTTATAACAAATTTATTAAATTTTTTAAAATATGAAAAAATGATCTTTTAAACAAGGTACATTAGGACCCAAATTACTAGCAGAAGTTGCATTTACGTCAAATCACTCAAAAAAATTTTAATCAATTATTTTCTCTCAATTTTCTTTATTCAGTTACCGTTTCTGAAGTTTTTCTTCCTGTTCAGTAAAATTTAGAAACAGTTTATGCATCAAGCTTTAGTAACGCATCTCAGCAAATTCCTGCAGAAATTTCAAACGCTGTAGATTCGCGTAAAATATGTAAATTTGAGCGGCATAATTATCGACCGGAAATGAATTTTCCCTTACAAAGGACACAAATATTTGCGTACATCTCGCATACGTGCCTGCAGATACTGAAATAGGTTTGTATTTGCATCACCATTCTGCATCAATGTCTCCAGCACATTCTACCCAGATATAGATATAGGAGTATATGTAGTTACATATAAAGCCGCAATATAATGGATCTATGCAGTATAGAGGAAATAGGGAGGTGGGACTAATGCGATCTAGTTAAATATTACGTTACGTATTGCATGCATTATGACGTAAAGGGTACAGGCACCAATTACCGAGGGATTGATGATAAGTAGTAAATTATTTTCAATATTATAATTAAATAAGTATTAAATTAAGGTAGGTTCTTTTTTTGTTCAAAATTTATCCGCTAAGGATTTAGATACCTTTTCTTAAAACATTATTTGAATCCATCCTTCCCTAGAATCCTTACCACTTTTTCTTTCCGGCTTCATTTATCTTTAAATCCTCTTCTAAAACCTTCCCATACATACTCCTATGTTTTTTCTTCCCACTCACAAATTCTACCACTTCTTTTAAATTTTAACTTTTTCTTTTAACTTTTAACTCTTTCTTTCAATTTTTAACTTTTTCCCATACATCCTTTCCCTTGACTTGTATACCAATCTAAATCTCACTATCCTGGCCCATCCTCTATTACGATCTCTTTTTTAAATGCTCTGTTACTCCTTTCTAGCTTATAATCGTATACTGTTAACTATATTTTGATTTCTCAATCATCCCCCAGCTTTCAGGTAATTGTCTTCCCCTGACCCTTTTTTTAATTCTTTATAGTCTACTACAGTCTCTCTTCTATTTCTTTCACACTAAAGAAGTCCCTTCTTTCTTTCATTCATCTCTTTCATTCTATCGCCATCCCTCTCTTTTCTTCTACCTTCTTCAAAAATATTTTTTCGCAAATTCCCCTACTGTCTCTCTTTCCTTCTACATCCTTCAAGAATAATTTTTCGCAACTCCCCTCCTTTTCCTTCTTCTTTCTTTCCGTTCCATTCTGAGATATTTGCTCTACAGCCTGGTTCCGGCTATATCAGTGTATCAAATAACCACATTTTTCTTCAATTTTTTTTAACCTTCTTTTTCCTATTTCCTATACCTGTTTTATTACCCTTACTGCTTTTTTTATCCTTTCTCTTATATGAGATGTATAATCTACATTTGTTTACTAGGTATATCACAAATATTTAAACTCCTATACTTCTTCTGACTTTACTCCCTTTTATCTTATAGACCATTCTTTCTACTCTTTTTCTAAACCTCTTTATCTTTATATTTACTCATTTTAAATTCAACTTTTTCACATTTAATTATTCTTCCAATCCTGTAATTAAGCCCCCCATCCGCTATTCATCTTCTGCTATCAATACTATATTATCCGCGTATGCCAGTGTATATAGCTTTTATTTCCCCCTCCTAACTCCTTTCCACCATTTTATCTTCATTTCTTCTATTATCATTTTTATCATTTTCTCTTTCTCCCGCTGAATTATTTTATTTGCTGGATAATTCAGAAAAATTATGTTGTCCATCATCCCGATTCCTTTCCTAAAACCTATCTGATTCGATGGCTCTATCTTTTTCTCCACAATTCTTTTTTCGACCACTTCGATAAAACA
>NC_046662.1:29077674-29081636 GCF_010883055.1 Belonocnema kinseyi | reverse complement strand
GATCTATGCTAAAAACAGAGAGCAACTGCATCTAGCTCTGGGGATTGTCGAGCGATATACTAAGGAAATTGGAATGGAATTTGGGTTAGACAAATGCGCCAATGTTTATTTGAAGCGGGGAAAACTTAATGGCATCCCTGAAGATTCTGAGCTCGTTGATAGAAGCGCCAACGAGACCTTTGCGCTGGAGAGACTTATACATATCTGAGCGTGTCACAGAGCCGCATTCAGGATGTGACATCTATAAAGGACACTCTCCGAAGCAGATACAAACGTCTCATCCGACAGATTTGGTCTTCCGAACTGTCGACGAGGAACAAAGTATCTGCAACGAACATGCTTGCCATCCCGGTACTACTCTATTCATTTGGAGTAGTTCCATGGACGAAGAACGAGCTCAGATCTCTTGATATCGGGACAAGAAAGGTTCTGCACATGAACAAAAGCATGCATCTTAAGTCTTCCGTTCCGCGACTGTAAATCTCACGCCGTCAAGGGGGTCGCCGAATATTGAGTCTTGAATGTCTTCACAACAGGATTATTCTGGGAAAAGCACATAGAGTTGCAAATGGAAGAGACCCTCTTCTTAAAATGGTCAGGAATCACGAAGAAGTGGGCAAAGGAGCATTTCTGTACAAAGCAGCGGAGGAGGCTGCTGAAACACTCGGACTTGACTTCAGCATTAGGGGTGAGCAAAATGCATCAAATCTTATCTATCTGGAGTGATCAGTCAATGTCTTGTGAGCTAACGTTTGCTTTCCTTAAATCACCCGGATTGAAGTCTGGTACAGAGGGATTAATTTTTGCAAGCCAAGACGGTGTCATTTCCACCTTAACATACCGTCGCCACATTTTGAGCCAAGACATTCCCGATGATAGCTGCAGGGCGTACCATGCACTCCCCGATCATTTAGCTCACATACTATCTAGTTGTTCAACTCACGCGGGAACGACCTACATTCAAAGGCACAATGCGACACTAAGAGTGCTTTATTACCATCTCTGTCACTCCTACGGCATTCACCTTAATATCGCTTTTCTAAATTCTCCTAGGGAAATTGAGTCAATTGTCGAGAATGGGAAGTGCCGCATATACTGGAACTTTATATTCCCGACAATAGTTTCTGTTGCTCACTCGAGGCCAGACATGGTTCTTCTTGACTTCGAGAAGCGAACCGTGTTCGTTATCGAATTTTCGGCACCAGCTGACAAAAACATCATAGCCAAGGAGAATGAAAAGAAAGAGAGGTATCGAGACCTTATAAGGGAGTTGCAACGATTGTACCCGGAATATTCTGTTAAACGGATCGTCTTTATCATCGGCACTCTTAGAGGTGCCAAGTTTTCACTTGCTAATGACCTAAAAAGCATCCCTGCATGTCAACAATATGCTAGCACACTTGCGGGAAAAATGCAGAAGGCGGTTGTCCTTGGGTCGCTCCGTGTTCTTAGGGTGCACGAGGCTTTTGCTGGATCGTCGCATTGATTCCTTCACAGACTGTAATCACCTATCTCACGGTTGTGAGACGTGGTTGTGACTGAAATTTTACCGCGATTTCACTGGAAGCGGGTGCAATTTTTCAGATTAGCACCCGCTCCCGGCGAAATCCTGCGGTTGTCCTTATAACAAATTTTTAATTATATATACACAATATTGACATTAGCGTCACTCCCTTATAACCTTTAACCTTCATTTCTTTAGCTTTCTTTACTATGGGAAACAGTACTCCTTTCTCGCATAACTCTGACCACCCCTTTTTTCTTCATACTCTATTTCACATGAAGTACATTCCTTTAGATCTGAGTACCTATATTTCCAGACCTTATTTTGAATCTCATCTACACCTTGACATCTTTCATTATTCCTAACTCCTTAAATATTTCTTCCCTTTTTATTTTCTCTTCATCGTTTTCTCTACCATATTTTCTTTCTTTCCTAACTTTCCTCTTCAACCCTGCTAGCAAATTCCTAAAATATTTTTCATGATACATGCATGATTTTAATCCTTTTCGATGCCTGAGAAGCGGGACTAAGGCCTTACTTTTTACTACCTGGGGAGTAAAATGTGACGTCAGATGTGAATAAATGAAAATTATATACTTATGAGCTCAGGATTTAGGTTAATCAGCCTACTCACCGTAAAACCGGTAGATAAATTTTGCCAAATAACCATATGTAATTAATCAAGTTACCATAAATTACTGAAAAGTACCAAAAGTTACCAAAAATTTCATAAATTTCTGAAAATTTATCAAAATGTTTAAAATTGAATTTTACGCAATTTTCGGCAAGTTAGCATAATTTACCTGCGATATTACCATAAATTACCAAAAATGTCATAAATTTCCAAAAATTTATAAAAATGTTTAAAATTGAATCTTGGGTGTTTATACTGGTTGCCCAAATGTGGTCGTTGGATTCTTGGTTTTATTTTCAAGAATTCTTCACCTTAATTTAATTATTGAACTTTAAATGGAATTTTAAATTTGATTTTGATCTTATTTAAATTTCTTGAATTCACAGAAAAAACTGGGGGTTTACTAAAGTTGTGGCTCCAATAAAAGTTGAAAAGAACATGAAAATGCATTCATAAATCAAACGCTTGCAAAGTAAGTCTGGTAAGTTAGGAATCGATTAACAGTTACCGATCGACGACTTAAGACGAACAGTCGCTTGCATATGAATATGCCTTTATGTTGACAACTTTGCTACAGAACCTGCAAATTATATTTATCAAGTCATTACTCAGATCAAAATTCTAGCGCACCATGCAAGCATGAGGCAGGCACGACGTGCGTTCAGATCAGCAAGCAGATGCATCGTTCATGGAGGCGCATATGCTATACACGTGCTTAAAATTGTTTATTTATAATAAAATAAAGTTCGAAAATATTTGATTTTAAAGTTTTATTTTAAAATTAGAAAATTATGACATAGTTAATAGAGTAACGGAACCAATTACCGAGGGTCATCCAATTGTCTGAGGTCAAAAATCAGGGTTTTTCCTTTTTAGGTTAGGTTATGCTTTTATTAATACAAACATTAGATTTATAAAATTTTAAGTTACATGATATCAAATGTTTCTGCGATAATTGGTTCCCCTTCCTTAATTCGTTCAGTTACCCTATTAAATATGTAATAATTTTCCATTTCTGAAATAAAACCTTTAAATTAAATCTTTTTCGTACTTTATTTCACTATAAATAAACAATTTTAAGACTCTCTTCGTACGCGCAGCGGATACTAACTTATTTAATATTCTCGTTTCGAATGCAAGATCAATAAAAATCTCCGTCGAATATGCAAAAACTTTAAAGAGTCGTTAGACTTTAGAGAACAAGCTCTATAAAGTCCGCCAGTGATGCCAATGTGATGCCAATGAGCTACTGCGCTTTCGTTAGCGTCACACGTACCTTCTCCGCGGTTGGCGCTAATTTCAAAATAGGTATTAAAAAGAATTCCTTTTAATAAATAGTCATTACAAAATGAATAATTGAATATTCATTTTTTTTTTGAAATTTTGACAGTTTGTTAAAAAAAATCTTTTCGCTAAAACTTCCATTTTTAGCTGAAAATCTAACTATTCCATCTTTATTATAAATTTAGCTTTTTTTTATTTAAAATTAAACTATTTAGTTGAAAAATTTATTTTTGTGTTTCTAATTCATACATTTTATTTTTTTAATAATAAGTTCTTACATGCTTTTTAACAAACTTGTATCTTCCTGTATAAATGTTTTTTTAAAACTTTTTTTAATTTTATGTTTAAAAAAATATATTTTTATTTTGCACAAAATAATTTTTTGTACTCTCTTCTTCGTATTTATTTAAATTCAAGATTTCAAACACTTTTTGATGAGTAATAATTGTGGGTCCGGATGCAATAAGGGCACATAAAATTTTTTCGTGCGAAAACGAAGTCCCCTGGAGGCTTTAGAAAAAATTTTCGAATTTTAATTTT
>NC_046662.1:29071525-29077574 GCF_010883055.1 Belonocnema kinseyi | reverse complement strand
ATTAAAATTCGAAAATTTTTTCTAAAGCCTCCAGGGGACTTCGTTTTCGCACGAAAAAATTTTATGTGCCCTTATTGCATCCGGACCCACAATTATAAATTTATATTTACTTCAGCAGATTCCAAACTACATTCATATTGCACGCATGTACGCTTCGGTTAGTTCGGAATTCCGTCACGGGGTGATCGTACACATGCGGACATTGGCGACGCATTGTGCACACACTAAAGGCGCATCTACAGAATGCTCTTAAATGTGGTGCATTCCCGCAAGCATTTCGTGCGCGCATCGACGTGCGCCAAATCTGCAAGTGGGGTTCAATGTTGTTGCAGCTCTTTAGGAACTAAAAGTGGGTTCCAATGGAAAACTCAGTTTTTTCTGTATTTTTATTATTATGTCACAATTCTTTCTAACAAATGATGTCTTCAGGACATAAACAATTCCTGAAGAAACTAAAATATAAATATAATAATTTAGTAATCCATTCAAGTATTTTTTATTGAAACTTTGAAATATTTGTAAAGGGTTCATTTGAGATTTATTGCAACATAACAATATGATAACTTCACAATAATAACTTGCTCTGTAAAGACATGCAAGCTTTTCAAGAACACCGGGATTATAACACACTCTTTTAAATGAAGAATTCCACGCAGTGCTGAATTTATCTCAACCTCGCAGGCTTAACAATTGTTTGTATAGCATACGAAATACATATAAAGCCTGTGACAATGAAGCTGAAAAATTGTGACAGTAGATGCACCGTTTTACATTCACATGAATATGGTAGTGTTAGAACTGAACTGAGAGTTGAATCTCACAGCTGCAAGCATAAAAGGAGATTTTCCTCTAACGATGCCCACGATTTTGCATTTTCGACTTATTTTTCCATGCATCCTCTCTCATTACTCTCTTTTTAGAAAGTCGGATTATAAATATAACATCCGTGCTTTTAGCAGGAAAAATTGAGATAACTAAGTGCATCAATTGGTTTCAAAGCTTTCAGATTTGTAATTCTATGAGAATAATTGCACTTCCTTCAACAATAGAATATATTCACATTTCTTTCTAGAATATCAGAGGACAAAAAACATTTCAAAAAACCTGAGTTTATACGAAAACCTGAATTCATGAATATTTATTTTGCTTCTGTTGGTTGTAATAATGAGGATCTAAAAATATGGAATGAGAGAACATCAATTTTATAAATTTCAAATGAGTATTGATTCTCCCTAGAGGGATGTTTGTAATTACTTTAATTTTCAAATCTAATTTTTGACATAATTCGAAATAATTTCACCACAGGAGTTTTTTTTAAAGATTTCGAACAAAAAATGTTACGTTATTTAAATGAGAAAATCTTTGATAATAATCAAAATATAATAATGAGCTTTGAGTACCGATTTATGAAGTATCAAAAAAATGGTATATTTTGTTTATATATGAAAAAGTTTTGTAAAATTTAAATTACAACAATACCATGTAGTAAGACTGAAACATAAGATTCAAAAATACTAAAAGTATTTTCTTCTTTTGTTAGAAAAAAAACTCCCTCTATATGAGAAAGAAAATTCATTTATCACATAAGAAGTAAAATGTAGCAGTATTTTATTTTTGCGTTCAAATTTATTTTTGAATGTTTTTAAACATTATTTATAAGGATATTTTGATAAATTCGAAATAAATTTCAAAACTTTTTAATAATTTTGAAAGATCTAAGAAAATAAATTTTTTTTCAACATTTCTAAGCAAATTTAAAGTTATTTAGGTTTTATTTTTGAAAATTAAATTCGAGTTTCAAAGGTTTTGAAATCTGTCACCAAAGAAACTGAAATATTTTAAAAAGATGTTTTTAATTCATCAGGGCCTTAAAATTTTCTCAAAAAATTTCGAATTATTCTGAAATATGTTTAAAAGATTGAAGAACAATTAAAATCTTAAGCAGATTTCTAAAAATTAAAAAATAATTTTGAAATCTTTTTAAGATACTCAAAAAGAGTTTCAAGCACTTTAAAAGATTTCCAAAGATGTGAAAAAAGAATCTGGAAAATTTTAGCTTCCAATTTTAAATATTAAAAATATTTTTAAACTTTTAAAAACTTCCAAAATTCAAAAAAAAAATTGATAATTTCTTGTAAACTTCTTAACATTGTAAGTATCTTTTAAACCGACACGAATTTGTTCTACAATCAAAAACTAAATAGTTATGTAAAAATTTTTATTTAGTGCAACAGACTATTTTTCTCCTGAAATTGTTATTTTATTACATTTTTTTTCTTACTTGAATACAAAATATTTTTTGCCAGAAATTTTTAATATATTGTTAAAAAATGGTCTATTTAGATTGAAAACTAATTTTTTTACCGAGAGTTCATTATTTTTTGTTTAAAAAGTCTACTATTATATTTTTGTTTATAATTTATATTTTTTATGAAAAATGGTATGATTTAGTGTTTTTGGACTGAAAATTCAATTGATTTAATTTTTTTATCGAAATTGTATCTTTCTCGTTAAATTCAAATGTTCTTTTAATTAAAATCAACGACTTGGCTGACAGTTGAATTGAGCTATTAGAAATTATTTTTTTTAATATTGTTCCTTATTATTAAAAACTCGAATATTTTGTTTAAATTTTTTTTCTAATCATATATTTTGTTAAAAATATCACTCTCTTGTTGAACATTTGTGTGTTTGGTTTAAAGATTCGAATATTTTGGAATAACGGTTTTTCTTTCTACCAGTTGAACCAAAATATCTATAGTAGGAGAAGTAAGAGAAAATGAGGTGAGGGAAAGTAGTGAAAGTAAATAAGGAATAGAGAGAAAAACAGAAGGTGAAATTAGTGAAGGGGGAAATAATCGGAGGGAACTAGGGAAAATTAGTGGTGGGGTAGTAGAAGAAGTAAGGGAAAGAAAGAGAGGGAAGTAGAGGTGAGAAGAAATGAATAGTAGGGTTAGTAGGAACAATTAAGATAAATAAGGGGACGTTTATTACAAGAAGTAAGGGTAAATTGGAAAACGGGAAATGAGGAGATGTACCTGAAGTGACGGAGAGCGAAGAGTGGCTAATTATGGGAACTGAGAAATGATAAGGTAGAGGAAATTAGCGAGGGAAAGTAAGAAGAGAGGCAGTATTGGAAATATGTGAAAGAGAAGGGGGGATGAGTGGAGAAGGGTAGAGGAAGTAAGTATTAAGGTAGTAGAAGAAGTGACAGAAATGAAGATAGGAGAAGCATACATAAAGGAAAATTATGGGAGAAGTAGGGAAATTTGGAAGGGCAGAAGTACGAGAAATAAGAGGCATTTTAGGAATCGACAAGAAATAAGGAGAGGAAAACTAGGGCAAATTAGATGTGATAAGGAAACTAAAGTAGGGGTAATAAATGTAATTGAAGTAAGGGGATTGAGTGAAAGGGAAGTGGTGGAAATAAGCGCAGGGAAGTAGGAGAAGTCAGTCGTGTGGTAGTAAAAGAAGTGAGGGGAATTAAGAGAGGAGAAATTGTACAGGGTAATTAGGAAAACTGGGAGGTGATAAGTGAAGGGAAGTAGGGAAAATTAGGGAGGGGAAATGGTAAGGAGGATAATAAAAGAAAATGAGTGAAGCGAAAATGGGGGGATAAGTAGATGCAACTAGGCAAAATAAGTAGAGGGGTGGTAGCAGAGGTGAGGGAAATGAAGAGATAGGAAGTAGAAGTGAAGGGAAATGATAGGAGAAGAAGTAGAGAAAAACAAGAGAAATAAGAGGAGGAGGGTTAGGCAAAGTAAGAAAAATCTGAGGGGCGGAAGTAGGGGAAATAAGGGATGTATGGGAAGTGACGGAAAATGAAGAGAGCGAAGTAAGTCAAATTAGGGAGGAAAAAAGGGAAGAAGGACAGTAGAGCAAATAAGTGAAGACGAAGTGAAGAAAATGAGCTGAGGGTCTTAGAGGAAGTGAGTGGAGTGATTGTAGAAGAAGTGAGAGAAATGAAGAGAGGGGAAGTAGAAGTGAGGGAAAATGATAAAAAATGGTATGAAAAGAAGTAGGGGAAATTATAAGAATTGAAAGGAGAAGTAATGGGAAATTGGAGGGGCAGAAGTTGGGGAAAATGAGAGGAGGGTAACTAGGATAAAGTGGGAGATAAGGCAATGAAAGTAGAGAAAATCAGGGAGAGGAAGTAAAAGAAGTGAGCGTATTGAAAGGAAGTAAGGTAAATTATTAGAAGTGAGAGCAAGTAGTGGAGGGAAACAAGAGCTGGGTAAGAGAAGCAGAAGAGTAATGTTAGCTGGGAAATAGAGGAGAGGAGGAAGTGGATGAGAAAAAAGTTGAGCAGAGGTGGTAAAGTGTGAAGTGCGGGGAGGAAAATTATTGAAGAGGGAGGTTTAAACGACTTAATTAACGTCTTATAGGCTACGCATACCTTTTTGCAGGGGAGTGGAACCTACCAGGATTATTTCTTTAAATTTGGTTTTCTGTTCGCTTTCGGGGGAAATTGGACGAAAATTCAACTTGGCTCTGAGAAAAATAAACCCTTCTTTACGCTTTCTGGCAAGGCGTCGAGATTGAGACTTGTATTTGCGCTGACGCTTGGAAAAATTCTTTCGGATAGGGGATTCGCCAGAAGATATCTCTATAACACATGACACGTGACGTATGGTGTGTGATGTATGATGTATGATGGAAACGGCGCAGTCGATAGCAGATAGCGTCTAAATAACTAGGACGAAAAAAGATGTCTGTAATCCTGTTTGATAGTTCGTAACAAATAAATGCGTTATCAAATTTCGACCGGAAATTCCATTTTAAATTTTGAAAATTTTCAGTATGGTGTTCTCCATGAACTACTGAAAAACGGGGTGATTTTAAACATTTGGGGTCAATTCGGACATTCCCAAATTGAAAGTTCAAATTGTGGTTAAAAGCTCCTGTAATTTAAATTTTTAGTATTTACGAATGTCCGAAATCACCCCATTTGACGGTAAGTTACGAATTATGGGTTGTTTCACGTTTATTCTGCGGGTTTTCACGTTTCTAATGAACTATTCTATAATGATCAAAAATTTTCGAACATAAAGAAGATTTACAAAAATTACTTCAATTTTTATCAAATTAATGAAACTTGTCACAAAATTTTTTAAGTTTTAACCAAGTATAGATGAATTCTCAAACAAAACATAAATGAATTCTAACGAAAGATTTAAATTTTCGAGCCACGAAGATGAATACAAAAATAGTTTGATGATAAACCTGCAAATATGAATTTTCAACAGCAATATAATTTTTTGTCAAAAGACATGAATTGTCAATCATATAATTAGATATTTAGTTACAAAAGATCAGTTTTTAACCAAAAATGAAATAATTTCAATTTTAAGTCTAAAAACTTAATATTAAAAAAAAACGACTTTTCTACCAGTTAAATTGAAAAAGGCGAATTTTCTTAACGAAATAGTTCAATCCACAACCAAAAAAAATTAATTTTAACAAAAGAAGATCAACAACAATTATTTTTATTGAATTGGAAATTTAACATTTCCAATTTCGGTTGCAAATTGATCGTTTTTAGTTTAAAATTCCAGTATTTAGTTGAAAATTGACTTTTTGCTGAAGATTCATATTTTCAGGTTGAAAATTTACCTTTTTTATTGAGAATTCGCTTTTTTGGTAGAATATTAATTTTTAACTAAGAATTTAACTATTTCAGTTAAAGCTTAATCAATTTCTTTGAATGTAAATATTGTTAGGAAATTAATCCATCGGTTGAAAATTAAAGAATTTTGAATTATGAGTTGAAAACTATATTATTTTCGTTATTGTTTCATACTGAATAGAATTTAGGACAACAAAAATCACTTTAAAAAAGAGTTCGATTTTCAAAAAAATAATTAAATTTTGAACTTAATAGTTAAAAATAGTTGAGTAAAAAAATCGTTCAATTCAAAACCATAATTGTAAAATGATTTGATGTCTCAAATCTCAAAATTTCAAAAAACTAAATTCAATTTCCATACAAAATGTCTACGTTTAGAAATTGAAAACATTGTGAAAAATATTCAAAAATTAGGTCAGTTTT
>NC_046662.1:29066003-29071425 GCF_010883055.1 Belonocnema kinseyi | reverse complement strand
AAAGAGATTGTTCAAAATATCATTCCCTTTAATTTGCATTTATTATTTGTTCATAACTAAAAAGGTAAATCAAAGGTATTTAATTACAAGAAGATAGCTACAAACAATAATAATTTCTTTGAATAATTATTGTAGCTTAGTTGCATACAATGTTAACTTACATTAATTCAAAAGTGGACAAAAAGTTACAAATTTCAGACAAATCTCAATTTCAAGCATTGTTCAAAGACAAGATTATTATAAATAATGGTAAATTGTATAAAAAATTATATTTGTCAACTATAATGAAAAATTGGATAGAAAATGGAATTTTTTGTCACCGCGACACTCTATCTTCATTTTAGGAAAGAACTGCTAAAAACAATAATAAATTGCGTAAACAAATAAATGTTTAAAAATCATGATAAGCGCTCAAAAATTTCAACCCCATTTTTTTACTTACAGAGTTTTTTGTGATCCTATAAAACAGACTTATGGGCGTGATATTTAAAAAGTAATATTTTATTTTTATTCTATGGATGATGGTAAAAATAAATGTATAGTTTAAACTCGATTTAGCTAATATTGACGATTCTCAATGAAATGTAAAAAACGTGCTTTTCTCTTATGGGAAATACGTGTTGAATTTTATGGCTTTTTTACTACCTCAAAAGCCCAAATTTTGTTGTAAAAGCAAAAAATAGATTTATTTTTCTGTGGACGCGAGTAAATTTCCGGGCGATATTCATAAAAATAGGGGAAAAAAAGTTTTCAATGCATTTTTGGACCACCATAAAACTAGAAGCATTAAAATTTCCTCGAGTTAACATAGAAAGTGTGCTATTATCGATACTAATATGTAACAGAAATAACAGGTAGCGCTCGTGTAAACCAATGGAGAAATTTGCTGTTCCAACCTATACAGTGTTTCAACCTACACAGTGTCCCAAACTATAAATTTTCCCAACCTACATTATCCTAGCCTATACAGTGTCACAAACTATACAGCGTCCCAACCTATATAGCGTCCCAACCTACACAATGTCCTAACCTACACGGTGTCCTAACATATAAATTGTCCTAACATATAAATTGTCCCAACCTATACAATACACTGTCCCAAACTATGCAACGTGCCAACCTATACAATGTCCCCGCCTATACAGTATCCCTACACGGTGTACCAACCTATATGATGTCCCAACCTATACAGTGTCTCAACCTACACAGTACCCTAACCTACACAGTGTCCCAAACTATGAATCCTCCCAGCCTATGCAGTCTCCCAACCTGTACAGTCTCCCAATCTATATAATGCCCCAATATATACAGGTTCCTAACCTACACAGTGTCCCAACCTATACTAAAAAGTGTCCCAATCAATAAATTGTCCTAAACTATACAGTGTCCAAACCTTTACAGTGTACAAACCTTTACAGTGTACAAACCTTTACAGTGTCCCAACCAATCCACTGTCCCAACCTATACAGTGTCCTAACGGATAGAGTGTCTTAACATATACAGTGCCATAACGTATACCGTGTTCCAACCTAGACAGTACGCGGACCTATTTAGAGTTACAACTTACACAGTGTCCAACCTATACAGTGCCTCAACCCAGAAAGTGTCCTAACCTACACAGTGTCCCAACCTAAAATTATTCTAAGCTACACAGTGTCCTAACCTACACAGTGTGCCAATCTATAAATTTTTCTAAACTATACAGTGTCCTAAACTATGCAGTGTCCTAACCTATACAGTATCACAACCTATACAGTGTCCCAATCTATAAATTGTTCTAACCTATACAGTGTCCCAACCTATACAGTGTCTCAACCTATACGGTGTCCTAACGTATACAGTATCCCAACCTACAAAGTGTCCCCACCTACAAAGTGTCCCAACCTATAAATCGTACCAACCTATACAATGTCTCAACCTATACAATGTCTCAATCTATACAGTGCCCCAACCAACTGTACAGTGTCCCCAACTCTGAAGCTTTTAAATATATATTACAGATTTCGGAGAAAAGGTTTATCTTTTATTTTAGAAAATAATTTTAAGTTTTTAAGGCTATGCGATAAGTGGGTTACGTGACCAGATTCCTACCTTACCGCCACATTTCTTATTTCCCAACTTATTTTCACGCGAAGCGCTACATCGAGTTGAAAATTTGGGATAATAAATAAGAAGCACTAAGAAAGGTGGATCTGATCCTGAACTCTAATAATTATAAAAACAGCAAAAAAAATTATTCATAACAAAAAACTTTCTTCATAATTATACAAATTTATGACCAGACCCATCATTCTTAGTGCTTCTTGTTTAGTCTCCCAAATTTTCAACTCGGTGTGGAGTTTCATGTGAATATAAGTTGGGAAATAAAAAAATGGCGGTAAGGTAGAAATCTGGTCACGTGACCCATTCATCACGTGGCCTGGGTGATAAATGAATATGGAAAACTTTGAGACACTTTTTTTTATTTTTTAGGATTCGCAAATTTTGTAGGTAAAGTAAATTTAATCAGGTTTTCAAGAGAATAAAAAATTATTCCTTAGTATCATGGCAAATTTTTTAATGATTCTTTTGTTAGGAATTCAAGAGAAAATTGAAAAAAAAATCACCAAACTTTTTGAATTATTTCCTAAAATTTTTAAAAATTGTCTTAAAGATTTGAAAGCAAAATTCTGTAATTTTTTCATGTCACATAGTTTTAGAAAAAATTTTAGTAAGTTTAAGAGATATTCAGAAGTTTTTAAACGAATCAAAACTTGTAAAAAATATTTGATTAGAACATTTTATTTTGAGAGATTGTTTCAAAAGACTTGCAAAGATTTTAAAACTTGAAGAAGAAGAATCTGAAAGATTTTAAATTTTGCAGAATAAATAAAAACGATTTCCTATGATTTTAAAAAAGAGTTTAGAAGATTTTAAAGCAAAATGTTTTAATTTAATAAGATTATAAAATAGCAACAAAGATAAACAAGAGTTAATTCAAGAAATAGAAATTGAAGAGATTTAAAATTAGTTTTAGTCTTTTAAAGGTTTTCTGAAATCAAGATTTTTAAAGATTTCAAAACTAAACTTATAGAGCTTTAAAATAATTTTGGAAGTTTTGAAGAAAATAAACCAATTTTCCTCAAATTTCTGGGAAAATTTGTAATATTTTAATGTAAATCTTTTTAATTTTGAATAATATTTGAAGATTTTGAGAAACATTCGAGTCAGTTAAAAATATTTGCAGGAAACATCTTTTAAAAATACTTGAATTTGGAATAATATTTTGTGTGTGTGACTATACAAATGTTAAAATAATTTAGTTTAGTTACAAACTCTATCTAATTAATAAATATTGTATGATGTATCATATTCCTTGAACAAAACCACAAATTAGCGGAAAAAATGTATGAAAATATAAATTAACGAATTATAAAGTAAATAAATTGTTAAATTCCTAGAAATATTTTTATTCCTGAAATTTACATTTACCTAAATTTAAAATTTCCGAAAATAGTTAATAAATCAATAATTAATAATTAATTAAATTGTTTGCCTTATTTGTAACTTTATAAATAGGTCATAAATTAATAATCAATTAACTATGTTCAGCAGTTCTAAATTTGAGGAATTCAAATATTTTCAGGAATTTAATAATTCGGCTATTTTATAAATCGGTCTCGAAGTTTGTGAATTTTAGTTTCAAATATTTTGAAATCCGGAAGATTATTTTTTGTCGATTAAATTCTTGTCATTATTGGAATTTTGGAAAATTTTATAATTCGTTAATAATCTGGTATATTTTCGGCATTCTTTAAATTCATGTTTGTATTCGTTATTTATTCATTTTTTATAAGTTCTCAATATCGATGCAACTTTTGTTTTCTTTGAATTATGTTAATTATGCCACTTATTCTTATATTAAACAAAATAATAAGTAAGTACATAAATCTCATTTACTACCTGACTTTAAGCTACGACGAAAAAATTATTTTAAACGGTTTTTCATATTTATTTTGTCATTTTTATACATTTTTCTTATGGTAATGCATGGTTTTGTAGAACAATGTTACTACTAGCGTCGTTTACAACTCTCATTAAACATTTTTTACCTTGGGCAGTACACACTGGAAAAAATGTTTAGTTGAGCCAACTATTCAGTTTTCAAGATATCGTACTGTCATTTTATTAGTTGGGACAACCATTTACCTAGTTGCTGGTACTAACTGAATAGTCACTGCAACTAATGGAATTGTTGTCACCAATAATAGAATAGCATTATCGATTAATAAAATAGCAGTGCCATATCTTACTAACTAAATAGTTGGCTCAACTAAACATTTTTTTCAGTGCAGTGGAAGCCCTTCCCTGGTCCCAATCTATACAGTGACCCATCCTTGAGCCCCCCCCCCCCTCTACATAATATTGCTAAAAAAGTACAAAAAGTAGAAAACTACAATACGAAATTTTGACGGTATTTTTCAACGATCGTAAAGAATTGACTAAAAGTATACGAACGCCGCTGGCAGAAAACTTTTTAGCGTTTCAATTGGGTTTGATCAGATTCTCTTGTTATACGTGAAGCAACCATCGCATCGTCCTGATATTCGGTGTCAGCAAAGTTTTTGTTGACTCTGCATTTTTTTCAGCTTCGAAGCAATAAATCCCGGATAGTTTCTAGTAGGGGGTCGCCTAGCATGCCAACAGAGCTGGCAAATCCCAAATATAGAGACATTTATAAAGAGAACGGGGGGGGGGGCATTTCCTATAGCGAAAAGGATCGAGATGTGTGTGCAGGACGAGGTCGAAGCTGACTGAAAGCCGAACATTGGGGTTGCAGGCTGCATTCAATGACCAGCTTTCATGGCTCGACTGGAAGGAAAGGGGGCTTGGCTTTTCAATGAGAACCGTGTAACCGTTAGTCTATGACCGCGAATCTACCGTTCTCTAGCAATTTCTATAAATATATTACTAGGAATAAAGTTACGTTAAAATCCATTGGCCGTGTCAGTCACCCT
The DNA here is from genome assembly GCF_010883055.1 of Belonocnema kinseyi. Lineage (NCBI taxonomy): Eukaryota > Metazoa > Arthropoda > Insecta > Hymenoptera > Cynipidae > Belonocnema > Belonocnema kinseyi. The sequence goes on along the minus strand of NC_046662.1, from coordinate 29,066,428 downwards.
CCTAGAAATAAGCGATTGGACACGATGAATAACTATTAAGAGTAATCAAAAGTTGAATCGGTTTAAATTGTTGCTAATTGTGTCAATTGTTCCAATCGGATTGAATTGAGTAAATGCACTTGCCTGCCATACGCCCTCTGCAGTTTTCGTTTATAACACACATGACGCGCACGTGCTTATTGATTAGATATTGAATTTTTAGTAATTCAACAAAAAAGTTTTAAGTACAAAAAAAAATGTTTAGGCGGTATACCGAATGAACAGCTAAAAGTACATTGATTAAGAACAAATAAAAATCATACTGTTTAAAGATGTGACAGTGATGTAGTACGAGGGTAGTTCAATAAGTCCTTAGAATGAAGTATAAAAACAATTTTTTTTGGGTAAATTTTTTTTTATTTTTCAACATAATCTCCTTGGAGCTC
>NC_046662.1:29045507-29065903 GCF_010883055.1 Belonocnema kinseyi | reverse complement strand
CAATTTTTTTTTTCAATTGGTTATAAAAACACGTAAACTCAGAAGATGTGGAATGTGACTGCACCATATATCTAGTCGGGAGTGGTGCTGACTGAAAACAGAAGATTTGGAGCGATTCGCGCGCCATCTGTTGGTCATTTTAAGGACTTATTGAACTACCCTCGTATGATTATCAAGTATGCAGTTTGATTTAGGCGGTATATTATTATTAATATTTTTATATTTTTATTTTAAAGACTTGAAATTATTAATTCTATAGCATTTGATTCACTTAGTTTTTATTAAGTTCAAATTTGAATTGAATACTTGAGGAATTTATCACAACAAATGGTTTTCCTTCGATAAGCACAACAGTTTTTTATATTTTCTTCTTCCTGAAACATTGTGATCAATGGCCACATATTTCTGTAATTTTGTTAAAATTTTTTATTTGATAGTCTGAAAAAAGTTTTTTTTGCTCTTTATATTCAGTTGTCATTCTCATAATTTCATCAAATCTTATGTAATCGTATGGATGTGTTTCGACATTTTAGCATATCAAAGAATAAGAGTTTCATTTTTAATTTACAAATTGTTTAAACTTTGAGTTTGAAATTCTAAAATTAAGAAATTATTAAGTTTAAATGTAAGCAGTTTAGAAACCTAAATTTTTAAATCCTATTTTTTAAGTCTGAATTTTTACTAATTCAAATCAAAACGAAACAAGATTAAAAATGTATTTTTTTCATACTTAAATTTCACACAGCATAATTTTAAATTAAACAAAGTTAAAGATTTCAGAATCCATATCGCACAATTTCAAATGCTTTATTAATAAAAAAGTTTCTAGAAGGCTTGTTATTTTTACATATATTAATGAACGTTTGAACTCGAAATCGCTGCTTGAATTTTTTAAATTAAATATTTAGAACGTTCAGTGATCAGAAAACTTCCACTTTGATTGGTTTAATTTGCAATTTAGTCTTAATTATTTTAAATAACAAAATGTTCAGCTTCGAAAACTTAAATTTTGAATTTTATTGACTCGTGTACAATTTTTTTTTAACCAGGAAATTATTCCAGATTTTGTCTTCGATTTTAGTGGCTACCTTGCGAATAATAGAAAAGGTTCGTTTTATGTCGATCATTAGTGGTAAAGGGGAGGTCATAATCTAAGGATTACCGAATATAATATCACCGATATTGATGTAAATTCATTTTTCAATTTAAAAAGAATTTTTTGGATCATTTTGAGTACTTATATTTCAACAAACTGAAAATTCAGAAAGTTGAATTAATAAGAACTTTTTTTTATAATATGAATTCATGTGTTAATCATTGGGAATAATTCAAAATTGAGACCTCTCTCTGACAAAAAAATATTTTATCTATAATATTAATTTTTAATTGTTTAATTTTATTCAATTAATAGCAGCTTGAAATTTTTAAATAATAAAATAATACTTTAATAGTTACTCTGAAGTTTCACGCTTCTAAATTATTCGCTAACTTTTTTTGAAATCTCAACCGATTTTAAAACTCATAACAATTTATAAATATTTTCACTAAAATAAACAATTCAAGAGCTCATAATAAAAATAACAATTTTTCTTTATTATCACAAAATCAAATTTTTTCTTTCTATCGTGTATCTGATTTTATATTTTCAACATAAAATACTATTAGCTTATTTTTTCGTAGCACCACTTCCATCTGGTAAGAATTATTTACAAAATGTTTATTTACTTTGTTTCATAATATAAACTGTTTCAAATTTATGTTATTCCGAAAAAGTAAATAATTGTCTTTAAATAATTCCCACCAGACAAACGTGCTGCCATCACGTGGCAAATTCCAAGGAATTCGAAGGGAGTTCAAAAGTTTTATTTTGGTAACGGGATATACAAAATTAGGTTCTTGAAAACGAAATTGAGTACCTTTTAGATATTAAATTTACTTTATTTTTATTTACATTTAGAAACGGTGTCTGAAAATTAAAAATAGTTTTCAAAAATTCCTGAATTGTATTACATATTGTATTATTATAATGATGGTATACAAATATTATGAAATTTCATTTACAATAGAAATAAAATATTATTAAAATTATGTCAATGTATAAAATTTTTTAAATGATGCAATAACCCCATTTTTCTGATATTGAATAATATTATAATTATTATATATGATTATTATTGTTTTTGAAATAATTATAGTTAACTAATGATAAAGATATTAGAATATTATATTTTATATTTAGCATGTGCGTTCATGGGCGGCAATGAACTTTTTGTGTTAAATTTTAACGATGCATTAACACAGTGGGCACAAAATTTGGCGACGTCTTTACGACATCGTTACGACATCTTTGCGATATCGTAAAGACATCGTCAGATCATACGACTTATTTACGTTATCTCTTAAGATACCGAAACGACATGGACATAGGATGTCGTAAAGTTGTCGTAAAGATGTCGTAACTATGTCGTAAAGACGTCACCAAACTTTGTGCCCACTGTGAAACTCATTTTTTCCCATATTGAATTATATTATAATTATTAGATAAAATTATTATGATTTTTTCGTTTACAATGACCAGAGCTGCGTAAATTAGTAATTAATTTAAGTTTTCATTAAATGGAGAATCCGCCATTCACGTAAAATGATTGCTTGTAGAATAAATAGGTTATATCTGTAATTTTGAGTTTATTTTTTTTTAAATACCAAAAAACTCGCTATTAATCCTTTCATTAAACTTCATCATCAATGGACGAACATATGATTTTTTTTATATGTTACTCTTTTGGGGGGAAATCTGGGTACCAAACTGTAATTTTTGAACCCCCTCCCAATTAAAGAAAAAAAAAAGATTTTGTCGCTTCGCCCTACTTTACGTATATTTGGAATTTAATACTAACAACCTATTTCACAAATGTGACATTTTCTTAAAAAAATAATAAGAAAAAAAGTATCCATTTATCAAAAATCAGAGTATAACAAGTACTTCACACTATTATCCGCATTCCTCTCTTTTCCTCTTTTTTTTTTAATTCATCTTTTTTCTCCTGTTTTCAATTAATTTTGAAATTTTCTTATTTTATCGCTTCAATACAAGCTGAATTATAAGAACTTAATAAGATAAGGCAACTATTTCTCTTTGAAAGATCATTCTTTTTGAGTCTGGTATTATATTTTTTGTTCTGAATTCATCTTTTTGCTTAAAAATTTTACTATTCAGTTTAAAATTTAACTAAATGGTGGAAAGTTAAAGTTTTTTTTAAAAATTTATCTTCTTTTGTCGATAATTCAAATTTTTGTTAGACATTCCTATTTATGGATAGGAAATTCATCGTTTTGGATTAATAATAAATCTTTTTTTAGATGAAGATTTAACTTTAAATGTTAAAAATTCAATTGTCTTCTTAAAAATTTGTCTTTTGCCTAAAAAATCAATTATTTGATTAAAAATTCAACTATTTTTAGTCAAAGGTTAATCTTCTTTTGGAAAATTATAACATTTCGTTTCAAATTCAGCTGTTTGTTAAAAAATTCAACTATGTTGAAAATTCGTCTATTTTGCTTGAAAGCTACATTTTTAAAATAAAAATCGTCTTTTGTGAAAATTCAACCTTTCGAGTTAAAAATTTAGCTGTCTTTTTAAAAATTCTTTTTATTGCTTGAAAAATCAACTCTTTGGTTAAATATTATACTATTTGGTTAGAAAGTTAAGCACTTGTTTAAAAACTTATCTTTCTCGGTTAAAAATAAAAAATTGTGATAAAAAATAAACTTTTGAAAAATTCGACCCTTTTGTTCAAAATTGAACTATTTGTTTGAAAGTACAAATATTTTGTTGAAAATACGTCTTTTTTGCTTGGAAGTTCTATTTTTATGCTAAAAAGTAATATTTTATAGTAAAAAATAAAAAATTTTTAATTCCTTCTTTTTATTGAAAATTTGTCCTTTTCGGACAGAAATTAATTTTTTGTTAGAATTCACATTTTTCGGATTAAAAATTCAATTTTTTTTTAATTCATATTGTTTCTTGAAAAATCAACTATTCGGTGAAGAAATTCAATTATTTAGTTGAAAATTCAAATATTTGTTTGAAAATGTAACTGTTTTTATTTAAAGGCTATTTTTTTAAGCCCCTCTTTTGCTGGAAAGAGGAAATTATATCAGTATAATTATATTAATATTTTGATTTTTTTCTAGCGTTCTTCAGAAGAAAAAAAACTATACAAACATATCTTTTTTTTGTTGAAATTATTAATTAAAATTTTTTAAGCTCATTAGGCTCTAAACAAATTAGTAATACCGTTTAAATTTCATTAGTAACATGTTCCATATTTTTTTAATCTTCCTTCATTTTAGGATAATAACATCCAATTATTGGACAATAAAACTATTTCGAGTAGTAAGTTACTAATTGTCTTTGATAACAAATTACTGAAAATGAATGGAAAAATTCGGTAACACAGGCAGAGTGGGAAGAGGCAAATAAGTGTCCAGAAATATGTTGCATAATTATATATAACATATATTTAGAAAAAAATTTCTTAAGTTCTTAATTTATCTTAATTTCTTAAGTTCTAAACTTGAAATTCAACAATTTCGTTAAACATTCATATATTTTTTTCCCAATTCGCTTATTCATTTATTTTGTTAAAAATTAACCGTTTTGTAAGTTATCTTTTCTTATCAGAAATTCATCTGCTTAGTTAAAAATTCGTCATTTGATATTAAGAATGCATCTTTTCTGGTAGAAAAAAGTTCTTCAAGGAGGGGGGGGGGGGGTAGTCACAAATAGACGCAAATTAATAACGCAGTGTATGGATGGCCCCTAATGATGGAACATGGAGGACAAAAAAAATTATAAACAGTCTTCATTTTGCTGCACGCATTCGACTAAAAATAAAATATCCTCATTTTTCAACCTCTGATAACAAAGAAAAACCTCTGATTTGATACACCTTTGAATAAAATTGGATATTTTTTAGGGAATGATTAAACTCTGTACGAAAAAGTTCGCCCGTCATTTGAAAAATATGAATAGGCAATAATGTTTTCATTTAAAATGCCTAATAAAATAAAAAAAAATCGAGACTTCAAAATGTAGGAATTTCGAGTATAGAAAAATGCGGTTTAAACGAAATTAATTTGTGAAATTCCAAGATTAATGGTAAAAATCATAAAGTTGAATTTATATAAGCGACTGACACTGCGATGCATATCACGGATACTATAAATTCCCACCATCAAATAGGCAGTAATTATGAACTCACGTGTGATAGTTACTACACTTGATGTTCGGAATTTATGATCAAATACATAAACTAATTTCTCGTTCATATTTCATACGAGGGAATTGCCAAATCGCAAATTAAGCAATGCGAATTTGATAATGTATGAGTATGGGTCGAGAAATCTGTGATATGAAGTATCTGGTTTCTCTTAACTGGATACATTTATTTAACTTTTTATATTTTTTATCATTGAACAAGATATTTTTTTATCTTTAGAAATAATTAATGAATCAAAATTTTCTCCAGGAGGTTCACCTAGTCAATTTATCTTCAAATTTTTAGACAAATCCGTAGATTATTGTATGCTACAGATCGATTGTACTGCTAACCATGACACATATTTTATGTTTTCTACTGTGTCGGTTGTGTCCAGTTTTTGAAAAATGGACAATATTGGTGCGCAGAAATATTTTTTTGGCAATTTGTTATTGATTCCAAAATGTTTTATACAAATCGGTGAAGAACTGGCTAAGATATTCAATACATGCACGGATAGTTAGCGTTCTTTCAATAGAAGATATTCGCGTTTTTTCTACTTGGCGGCGATTCATTAACGCGAATCTTGATTATTTCTAAAATACAAAATTAATTGAAAATTAAATGATAGTTTTTTTTGCAAAATTACCCAATTAAAGGTTTATTAAAAATTTGCCAACATGTTTAGAGTTGACAACAAGTCTTTATCAAGGTTTGTTCTTTGCTCATATTTTGAAGAAATTCCACTTTTAAAGGCATTTAAAAAAAAAAGAATTTATTTGAAATTATTGTAGTATAAAACAATAAGTTATAATTGTTGATTTATTTAATATAAACAATGTTAAAAACACTGTAAAACAACAATTTCCTAAATATTAGGTTGTTAATTTTAATTTTGTTTTTAGATATTTTTATAAATAGTTAGTAGAATGTTATAATACACATGAAAATTTTCTAGAGATTATGATATAATTACATTTAAGCTTATTTTTGGTTGAAAAAATGTGTTTCGTTAAGCCACATATATCCCCATATGACTCTGATAATTATGATAATTATGACAATTATGATAATTATAATAAGAATAGGTGATTTCGAGATTATGTTATGAATGCTAATGTATATGGGAATGAAGGAAGTTTGCCAGAATTTAAACTAGGTTAGAACTAATATTATTGTGAAATATGACTATGAGATATACATTTATTGCATATATTGCTGAATCCTTTAATATTTTCTCTAGGATTGAATGTATTCTTATGATTGCGGTAAATGTGTAACCATTCAAAAAGTAGCCATTTTTCAAAATTTGATTCAAATTCAAGAATAGTAACGTTATTAAAGTCAAAATCAAAACTGTGAGTAGTTGTAAGCATGCCCAGTGGGCACAAAGTTTGGCGACGTCTTTACGACATCGTTACAACATCTTTACGACAACTTTACGACAACGTTACGACATCCTATGTCCATGTCGTTAAGGTGTCTTTACGATATCGTAAATAAGTCGTATGATCTGACGATGTCTTTACGCTATCGTAAAGACACCGAAACCACATGGACATAGGATGTCGTAAAGTGTCGTCAAGATGTCGTAACGATGTCTTAACGATGTCGTAAAGAGGTCGCCAAATTTGGTGCCCACTGGGTGATTCGCCAAAGCTGTGTTTATTAAATTCTTATTTATCGATTATTTATGTTCTCTGCTTCTTACATTTATTTTTTTATTCAGATAACAATTTTCTTATGCAATCGTCTACTAGCATTTTCGATGTTTTTTTTTTTACAATTTTTGAATGTATGTTCATGTTCATATACAGAGTTGCATTTGTTTTATTTTGCTACTTTATTTTTAGTGCGTTGGCATAATATCTTTTTGAATTCATGCTCAACTAAAAGAAAAATTGAACATTACAGTATTTATTATTCTAAAAAAGCATTTATCATAAACTTGAACATATAACAAAATTATTAATTGTTTTTTTTTGTGAATTCAAGTTTAAACTTTTAATAATTTGTATAATTTGATTTGTTAAATTGCTAAATTCATAAAGAAAAAATTAATAGTCTTCTATATATTCAAGGTTATGATAAAAAATGTGAAAAAATGTAACTGTATATATAAACAGACATGTAAAAATGGGGAAAAAATATACATTGAACATACTAGCGGACCATTACATGTAAGGCATGGAGAGCATCGAAAAATCAATTAATGAAAATTTATCAAACACAACATATTTTCAATTTAAACTTTGTTAAAAATTTAACTTTTTTGTTGAAAATTCCTCTTTATCTGCAGAATTTTTGCTTTTTTTTTATTTCAAATGCAACTTTCTGGATATAAATTAATTCATTCCGATTGAATATTAACGCTTGCGTTAAAAATTTATTTGTTTTGTGAAAAAGGTATATTTTTGACACGAGAACTAAACAATTTAATAGAACATTTAACTGCTCGGTTGAAAATGATAGTCATTGTGTCCAAAATTCATCTTTTTTGATGAAAAAATAAATAAAATTTCGATTTAAAAAATAAAATTTTGAGTTAAATGCACATCATTTTGAGTTAAAAGCACATCTTTTTGAGTTAAAGATTTAAATATTTTGTTAAAAGTTCGTATTTGTTTGTTAAATCCAAATGTTTGCCTTAAATTTTCATATTTTTAGGTCAATAATTTCACTACTTGGTTAAAAATTAATATACTTTCTTAAAAGTTATTTCTTTAATAGAAAATTCTTCATTTTAGTTGAAAATTCAATTTTTATTGTTTGAAAATGAACTTTAAACCTGCGAATTTAACTATTTTGTTGCACATTCAACTAAATAATTGAAAATTAATATTAATTTAGATTGATATTCTGGAGTTAAAAATACAATTGGTTGGAACAAAAATTCGTCTTTTTTCTTAAAAATTAAACACAATTATTATTAAACTATGTTGTTGCAAATTCGTCTTTTTGGTACAAAAGAATTGATTTTTTATCTAACAATCTCATTACTTTGTTAAACATTCATCTAATAGTTTAAGAATTAACTTTTTTTTAAAATTCATATTCTTGAATTTTCAACTGGTTTGCAGAAAAATAGGTCTTTTTAATTGAAAATTAATTCTGTAAAATTAAAATTCAATTGCACCATTCTTGGTTAATGAATGATATTTTTAGTTTAACAATTCCACTATTTGTTTAAAAAATGTCAAAACTATTATTAAATTTATTTCTGAAACTATGTTCTCAATTCGTCTTTTTAGTAGAAAAAAATCTTCTTGGTTGAAAATCTCACTATTTTGTTAAAAATGGACGTATTTTGTTAAAATATCATCCTTTTTGGTTGAAAATTTACTTTTCAACTGAAAATTCGACTCCTATTTTAAACATTCAACTGATTTGTTTAAAATTAATTTTTTTTGCTAAAAATTCATATACTTGGGTTGAAGATTCAACTGGTTTGTAGAAAATTAGTATTTTTTGCTTGAAAATTTAACATTTTGGTAGAAAAATAAACTATTTGGTAGAAAATTAAACTTTTTCTTAGAAAATTCATTTTTTAATTGAAAATTAATTCTCTTAAATGCAAATTCAATTACACCATTATTGGTTAATAACGTATCTTCTTTAGTTTAGAAATTCTACTTTATACTTTGAAAAATGTATAAATGATTACATCCATTTGTCAAAATATTTATTTAAATGTGTATGGAATTTGTTTAAAATTCGTATTTGTAGCGAACTTATCTTTTTGGTTGAACATTCATAGTGTTATTTAAAATTTTCTGTTTGTTAAAAATCAATTTTTTTAACTGAAAACTTGACTATTTTCTTGAAAATTCATATTCTCTAGTTGATAATTCAACTTTTTTTTTTAAAAATCGTTTTTTCCGATTGACAATTAGACTTTCTAAGTATATCACATAAAATAATTATTTAGAATAAAAATAAATTATTGGAAATTTTCTGATAAAAGTTTTAATATAAAAAACAGTATAAGCATCAATAAAATGTATTAACTCACTCTTCGAAAAAAATACATTTCGATAACTATTTACTTGAAGAGTGTCGGTGGCTCAGACGATAGCGGGTCTGGCTTCCATACAGGAGGACTGGGGACTAGGGTTCGATCTCCGAAGCGGTACCTATCCAAATTTTTTTGGTGGCTCGAAACTCAACTTAAACCCACATTAACCATCAAATAACTACACTGTAACACCGCTTTATCGGGCGATTCGAAGATACCCTCAATAGCCTTCACGGTAAATCGGGGCTGTCCGTACCGTTCTTCTTCTCCTTCTTGTTGTGGCTTCTTATAGTGCCCAGCCGTAAACATCGAAAATCCGCTGACCTTGAAAGCGCCTCTCTCACGCTCCCTTCGACTAACTTATCCAGTATACCGGGATCCAGTAAAACGGGACTGCAGTCTAGTTACTTTTTTCGTGATGTAACGGTAAATATAAGATCTTCCACTAAAAAAATAAATGAACCGTCACTGTGATAATGACTATACTTACAATGGATTATAACTGAAGTGGGATTAGTACTCGAAGCTCGATTGATTCGAATGGAATGAGGAAATCTGTATTAAATGAGCAATTTAGAGTCTTTCAGCCGCTGATTAAATACGCCGATCCGCATGGCTAATTATGCAGAGTAATAGAGCGGCGACAATCGATAATCGGAATCTGCATCTATCCTACAACACGTCCAACGAGACTCGAGATATGTTACATCGGATTGCAGGATATCCTCGTAGTTCAATGAGGATTGGGACTCTAACACGTGTATCTCTGTATCTCCTTGTTGTACGCAACATACAAAGGTATCAATAGCTTGTGATGTGGGGTAACTGACCTGATGCGCCCCAGGGAAATAATTTATTTTCGTACATATAGCGAATCTTATCTAAAAATAGTCTTGGTTTACCGGTACCGAAGAATGGGTGGATGTTGCAGGAAATAAAATGAAAATAAATTTTTATTCTTAAATCATACATTTTTCTTTGTCTTATGGTCCACGTAAATTCGAATAAAATTAAGCCAAAAAAAATTTTGAACTCAGAATTTATTTGATTAAAAACTCCTTTCTCAATTCTTGACGTTTCGGTACAATGCGTACCTTTTTTAAAAGGGTTGAAGATAAATATTTATATTTTTACAATCCTCGTAGGAATCCAATCAGGGATCCGGCAGGGTCCAGCCTGGATAGCCCCGGTTTAGGCCGTGCGCCACTCGAGGAATCTGTCTTTTAAGGCTCATCGTAAGGAATACGGTAAATTTTAATAATCAAATCAAGTTTACCAATTCTGGAGAGGAAATTAAAGTAGAAGTTCAATTACTGATAATAGAAACTCCTGGCAATTGTTCCATTTTGGAAACCACGTGGTGATCTTAGGTTAGGAAGAAAGAAAGGAAAAATTTGTACTCAACAGTATAGTCTAATTAAAAATAATAATCATCCGCGCACTAATCGAGGTTTTCAAACTGATTACTGAAATTAGGTTGATTTTAATTACGTATCTCGATTTTATTTGCAAACTTTGAAGAAATGACACGACGTGAGTGCAACGTGCATCCAGTGCTGCCAATTTCGGGAACTTTGTCAATCACCCAGTGAGCACAAAATTTGGCGACGTCTTCATGACATCGAAACGACATTTTTACGACAACTTTACGATATCCTATGTCCATGTCGTTAAGGTGTCTTTACGATATCGTAAACACGTCGTATGATCTGACGATGTCTTTACGACATGGTAAAGGCACCAAAACGACATGGACATAGGATGCCGTAAAAATGTCGTTACGATGTCGTTACGATGTCGTAAATACGTCGCCAAGTTTTTTTTCCCACTGGGTATGCTTGCATTGGGCTGGCAACCCGATTGGTTATTGTTGGCGCGCTGATTTTGAATAGTATCAATATTTAAATGTAATGCTTATACTAAATAATTATTAGGAAATAAATAAACATTAATTTTTTAATCTTAAAATGAGATTTTAGAGTGACAGATGAAAAATAATTCGATTTTAAGTCAAAAGACGTTATGAATTCAGACTTCAGAAAAAGAAAAAGCTTTTTATCTCAATGATTTATCAGAATAAATCATGTTTTTTGCTATAAAATCACATTATTTTTTCATTTTTTTACTCCAAATTATATTTTAGGAATAAAAAAGTAGACGCCAGGCGCAGAAGGCGTTGTACATGGCAGTAAATTTGAAACTGTACCGACTAAAAATTGTTTGAAAATAGAGAAAATTATAAAAATGGTAACATTTCTGCTGTTGAACATAGCCGAATCGATAACAATTTTATTTAATATTAAGACATTCGAAAACATATGCCCGCTGGGCGGGCACATTCTGATTGCGCGCTAAGCACACGGCGTTTCGCGCCAACCCAGTGGGCACACAATTTGGCGACATCGTCAGATCATACGACTTATTTACGATATCGTGAAGACACCTTAACGACATTGACATAGGATGTCGTAAAGTTGTCGCAAAGATGTCGTAACGATGTCGTAAGGACATGGTCAAACTTTGTGCCCACTGGGAAGTTTGAGCACGCCCCGGTCGCGTACGTTTAGTACGTATACTTTAACTAATTTTTTTAATATCATATATATTATAACTTAAATCGAAAACTGTGATTTAAACTTCTAAAGGAATTATAGCCATAAATTGTAACTGAAATTCTTTTCGATGTGTTTTTAAAGAAGCTTCTCAAAGCACCTACCCCAGTGGGCACAAAGTTTGGCGACGTGTTAACGACATCGTTACGACATATTTATGACAACTTTACGACATCCTATGTCAATGTCGTTAAAGTGTCTTTACGATATCGTAAATAAGTCGGATGATCTAACAATGTATTTACGGTATCGCAAAGACACCGAAAGGACATGGACATAGGATGTCGTAAAGATGTCGTAAATATGTCGTGAAGCTGTCGTAACGATGTCGCACAGACGTCGCCAAATTTTGTGCCCACTGGGACGGCTTTGACAATTACATTCTCATTACGAAACTTGCGCATCTCGCTCGATAATTTGCGTTCATGTGAAAAAATGGATATTTTTGAAAATGATCCCACTCTTTAAACTTTTATCTTATGTGTGGGTCGGACATTTAAATGTTTTTTTTTATTTTTAAAATATTCGTTTGAAATATATCCAATGTTCCAATTAAATATTCTAGAAATATTTCTAAAACATTGCATGTTATGGGGGTGAACGGTTAAGGAATTCACTTAAAAAATTATTCATCTAATTAAATATTAGTGTTGTAATAAAGCTTATATAGGTGAAACTGGCCACAGATTAAAAGTCGGAATTGCTGAACAGAAGAGATTGTTAAGTTTAAAATTTTAACACGGGTTTGTCACAACATTCTTGGAAGTTTAGTCATTACTTTGATTTTTATTTTTAAAATATTAAAATATTAGCTACAGAAAAAACATGTGTCCACGACGTATTGTTGAGTCTATTTTTATAAGCAAATTTCGAAAGATTTCAGTTAACTTATGCACTTAAATTCTAAATATTATCTTCAATGAAAACCCGTCCATTTCTTGTCAATGTTCATTACGTACACTGTCTTCATATATTTCTAAACTGTCAATTTTTTTGTTCGCCCTTCCTAACCGACGATAAAATTTCCGTTTTATTTTTTAAATGCAGTCCTTAATTGATGAAAGTCTATTTAATTTTTTGAGACATCAATATAACCATTTTTATTTTTTTGAAATTGACTTAAGAAAACTAATTTTTTAACTAGAAAAATTTTCGAATGACATCTTGCTTTATTTGTATGTTGTTTGTTTTTTACTCTTCGTCATTAATCTAATGTTTGATTAATTTAAATCTCGAAAACTCAGGTAAAAAAATTTATATTAATCTACAAAATTATTCATCATGTTTGTTCTCTTTAATATTACAAATTGTACAAATATAATTATTCAGGTTAAAATCTATTGAAAAAGGTACGCATTGTAGTGAAACGTCAAGAATTGAGATAGGAGTTTATAATCAAATAAATTCTGAGTCCGAAAGATGTTTTTTGGCTCAATTATATTTTAATTTATGTGGATCGTAAGACAAAATAAAAACACAAAATTACAAAAAATAAACTTTACATCGATTTCCGATGAAAGATTCACTGCAACAAAAATGAACTTTACAGAATAAGCTTGAACGAAATATTGATTAAACTTTCTTTCGTTTTTCCATGAGAACACATGTGTTTTAAAAAACGGGAAGTTGTCTGAATAAAACTTTATCCCTCTAAAAAATTTCGTGCAACAAATTTTATCATTACATTACTCTGTGAAATTTTTGATTTAAAAATCATAAATATAGTCGGTTAAAGAAAGAATTCATTTGGTTTCAAATCATTTTACAATATATTTAGATTCTTTAGTAGCTCATTAACATATTCCAAGAAAAAAGAATGTTTTATTGAATAAGAAACCATTTTTTTTTAAATAAAGTTTGAATATTGATCCCAATCACGGCATTTCCCAGTGGGCACACATTTGGCGACGTCTTTACGACATCTTTACGACATCTTTACGACAACTTTACGATATCCTATGTCCATGTCGTTAAGGCCTCTTTACAATATCGTAAAGACGTCGTCAGATCATACAACGTGTTTACGATGTCGTAAAGACACCTTAACGATATGGACATAGGATGTCGTGAAGCTTTCGTAAAGTTGTCGTACAGATGTCGTAACGATGTCGTAAAGACGTCGCCCAACTTTGTGCCTTTGCCCACTTGGATATGATGTTTAATTAATAACACAGTATTTACCTCAAAGCACACATGTATTTGAACTCTGATGGACATACCTAATGAAGAGAATTAAATTACCAAATAATACCACAATTAAAATCATTAACATAGATATAATGGCTTGATAAATGTCATTTGTAGGTTACGTCGAAAAGTTGTGAACGTGAAGGCATATTCATATGCAAGAAACTGTTCGTCTCAAGTCATCGGTCAATAACTGGTAATCAATTCCTAACTTACCAGCCCTACTTTGCAAACGTTTGGTTTGTGAATGCGTCTGCATGTTCTTTTCAAGAGCGCTCTAAACGAACCCTTTTGGCTCTCCAGTGGACACAAAATTTGGCGACGTCTTTACGACATCGTTACGACATCTTTACGACATTTTTACGACATCCTATGTCCGCGTCATTTCGGTGTCTTTACGATATCGCAAAGACATCGTCAGATCATACGACGTGTTTACGATATCGTAAAGGCACCTTAACGACATGGACAGAGGATATCATAAAGTTGTCGCAAAGATGTCGTAACGATGTCGTAAGTACGTCGCCAAATTTTGTGCCCACTGGGTCTCTACAGGTATTTATTAGAGCTTAAGTTCTAAATAATGCCAACTTTTATTTGAGCCGCAACTTTAGTACCCCCCCTCCCCCCAGTTTTTTGTGTAGAAATGGTTTAAATTGGCAACCAAAAATGATTTTTCAGTAATAACAAAAATCTAATCCAAAACTTGAATTTTCAAGTCAAAAAGGCGAGTTATCAATCAAATAAATGAATTTTTAACTAAAAAAGATTAATTTTTGACCAAAAATAGAATAATTTCATTTTTAGTTAGAAAAATAAATTTTCAACAACAAAAAAACAACTAATTTTCAACAAAATATTTAAATTTAGTCCAGTCATCTGGCCGGAAAAATAGAGCAAAGATAGTAATTTTTGGGGCAGTCATTTTTTTCTGTTATGTACTTCATTTGGGAGTGCATAATGTCGGGTCAGGTTCTGTGAACAGGATTTCGTCCCGGATCATGAAATATTTATTGGGAAAAGGTGCAAAATATCACATTCCATTGGATTAGTGCTTTCCTGTGCATTTGAAAGGTAAAAGTGTTCTTTCAAAAATTAAAGCAGATAAAATTCTGCGTAAAACTAAAAAAAAAAAACGTTTTTCTACCACCAATAGTCTCGAAGTCACGGCCTTTTAAAAAACCCCGATTTTTTCACAAATTGTTTCAAAAATTCACATGTTTTTTTTATTTCTCTGTAGCTCGGATCCTGATATCCAGATCTAAAAAAGCGAATTTTTCACAACTTAGTTAAATTTTCAACCAAAGAAATTAATTTTTAACTAAAATAATCAATCTTTAACCAACAAAATTTTGTCATAATTAACTGTTCGTTTTTCAACCCAAAAGATGGATTTTCAAACATAGAATAGTCCAATTTCCATTGACGAAAATAAATTTTTCATAAAAAAACAAACTTTGAACAAAATATTTCAAATTTCAACTAATAAAATGAGTTCTTGACCAAAAATAGAATAGTTCAATTTTCGGTCACACAAGTGCATTTTTAACAAACATTATGTATCTTCAATTGAAAAAATCAATTTTTAACTCTGCAAATGAGTTTTGATCCAAAAAATTAATATTTTAATATAAAATACCATTTTTCGACAAATCAGTTAAAGAAATAAATTTTAAAAATATATATGTTTAACAAATTAGTTGAATTTTCACTTAAACAAATGGATTTTTATCCAAACAGAGAAATTTTCTACAAATAAAAAGAATCCTCAACAAAATATCCATTTTAAACTACAAATAATAAATTCTTAAACAATAGTAGAATAATTAAATTTTCAGTTAAAAGAATCAATTTTTAACAAAAAAAAATTTTTTTAATAAATTAGTTACATTTACAAACAAATAAATGAATTTTTATCCCAAGAGATACATTTTTAACAAATGGGATTACTTTTCCTCCGAAAAAAGACGAATATTTAGCAAAAAAAGTAAATTTTTAACCAAAAATAGAATAATAATTTTCAGTTCAAACTAATGAAATTACTCTTTAAAAAAATACGATTATTTAACAAAATAGTTGAAATATCACCTGAGAAAAATCGATTTCAAACAGGAATAGAATACTTAAATTTGCAATTAAATAATTATATTTTCCACCAAAAAATAAAACAAGTTTTAACAAACTAGTTACATTTTCAACTAAACAAATTAATTTTTATACAAAAAGGTGAAGTTTAAACTATTCAGATTACTTTTCTACTGAAAAAGATGAATCTTCAAGAAAGTAGTTGAATTTTCACCTAAAAAAATACATTTACAAATAATAAATATATTCATTAAAAAAATTTCGCAAATTTCAATCACTTCAGCATATTCCTGTAAAAATTATTTTACTTTTTTTTCATCGAGAATCCCTGAAAATGTGAAACCATTATTTCAAATAAAATCTGTAACTACAAGTAGTCTGGATTTCTTACAATTTCTTGATTTTTCTGTGGATATGTTTGCGAAGACTTAGTTCATCCCCACAGGGAGAGCTTTGGGTTTACATTATTGGACGCAGGATACGATTTGGTAATACCCAGTGGCTTTAGGAGAAAATGGAAAAGCGTGCTACAAATAACAATAATTGTCAGCTTTAAGTGACACAGAAACGAGATCGTCATTTCTACATTCGAAGCTGAGAAAGACATTTTATGACATTTTCTCTCCAGCAGTATTGTGAAGGATAGTTATTTCTAACCAGTTTTATTTTGATTCTTTTCATAAAATGATCCATTCAAGTACAGTAGCACTGCGGTTGAAAACTATTGTACTATGCCTTTTATCTTCAGATTTCTCTGAAAAAAGATCTACTTTCAGAAGAAATTTTATTTTAAAACATTTTTAATCACATTTCCATCTAGTCTGTAAAGACACCAAAAAAGTCTGTTTTTCTCTGATGATAATACAGATTTCTTGAAAAATTAAATTTTTAGCAACTGGCATAATAACGCCTGTATTTCTAAAGTAGGATTTTTTTCTCTATCTCTCTAGTAGCTTAATGGGAAAGCACCCGACCGGCAATCGGAAGTTCTGTGGTTCGTTTCCCAGCGGAGGCAAAGGAGAAGATATTTTTTTCAGAATAAATTTAATTTAAACAATTTGTAATTTATAGATCCATCTAGTCTGTAAAGAAGTAAAGAAATTCTGTTATTTTGTGAGGATAATACAGATTCCTTGAAATAAGGAAAAGTCATTAAGATCTAGAAAGCACCTAACTTAACAAGAGGATCTGAATAAAAAATTAAAAGTTATGAATAAATTGAAAAGATGAATTTGATCTTCACTTATGTACTTCCTTTTTGTAATTTCGCAAAAATTTTCAAATTTAATTGTTTTGTTAAAAATTCATCTTTTTGTGTTAAAAATTCACATTTTTTCGCAGAACATTTACCTTTTTTTAAATTCATATTTTGTTATTGATAAATCAACTGAAATCTGTTTTGGATCAAAACTTTTCTGCAAATTTTTCTTTTTGATTTAAAAGTTCCAAATTTAATTAACAATGCATTTTTTGGCTAGTTTTCAGAATTGAAACTTGTTTTTTTTTTGTGTGTGATCATCGGTTAATAACACATTTTTTAAACTTTTTTTGGAAGTTATGGGGTTCGTTTCCGAGCCAAAAAAAAGGAGAAGTTTTTTCAGACAAAATTTAATTTAAAAAACAAATTAGTTTATAGCTCAATTTAGTCTGTAAAGACCTTAAGATATTCTGTTATTCTCGGATGATAATACAGATTCCTTGAAAAATATGCCTTTTATTTTAAAACCCCTTTGAAACTGGGAATGGGCATATGAAATTTTGTCTTCCGCGAAGGAGGCTTAGAAGCACTGTGTGAATTTAATAACAATCATTAATAACCCGCGACTGCATCCTATTTTGTTGGAAATACTCCCATTTGTCTGAACGTTTGGCCAGGAGAGATGAAAACTGCAGAAAACCACCTCCCGAGTTAAGTCGATTTTTTGACAATCGAGTTTTGAAGGCAGCCTTTGGACCACGAGTTTAAAATGCCCAAAAAAATCCTCGATGAGTTTTTAGGGATTCAATTAAATTTTTTTTAATCAGAAAGTTTTGATAAAATACATTACAAGATATTCTTAAATATAGTAGCACCATCGATTAATTAAATAATTAAGTAATACCAAAAACATGAAGCATCAGTCCTTTAATTAAAAAAATAATCATATTTTTTATTTTATTTTTTATACTTAAATTTCATTGTGTATGTAGGTCAACTTTTTGTGGATACTGTATTAAATTAAATTTAAAATGCTTCAAATTAATATAATTTCCAGTAAAAATATTGCATTTTTAACAAAATAGATTAATTTGTAAACACATTATTGAATTTTCAACCGAAAGGATTAATTTTATACTGAATATCAGTTTTCGGGCAAAAATGGTACAGTTAAATTTTCATTTTAAAAAACTAATTTTTCACGAATAAAAAAAATTCAACCAAAAAAAAATTCATTTTCAGAAAAATAGTTTCACTTTCAAACAATTAGTTTTTTTCGAACAAAATTATGAATTTTCAACTGCAACTATGAATATTGAACTGAAATACTTGAATTTTTAACAAAAACATGAATTTTCAAACAAGAAGACTAATTTTCTACCAAAGAATACGATTTTCAACAAAATACACGCATTTTTAAAACAAATAGTTGAATTTTCAACTACAGAAGATAAATTTTTAACTAAATATTTCAATTTTGAATGAAAAAAGATTACTTTTTAACCAAAAATTTAATAGTTAAATAAAAAGTTAAAAAACATAAATTTTGATCAAACTGATAATTTTTTAATTAAAATTATGAATGTTTAGTTAAATATTCGAATTTTTAAGAAAACATATGAATTTTCAAGTAAAATGATCAAACTTTATTTGGAATACTTGATTTTCAACCAAAAAGATAAATTTCAACCAAAAATATAAATTTATACAAAAAAAATGTAGACAAAATACATACATTTTCAAATAATAAAGATAAATAGTCAACCAAAAATTTAATAGTTAGATAGATAGATTTTGTAACAAAGAGATAATTTTTTAACTAAAATGATGGAATATTTAATTGGAATAATACCTGCATTATTCGTTTAAAAAAATAAAACTATTTTTCAGTCGAAAAAACTAAATTAAAAATAAAAAATGATTTTAAAAAATAGTTACATTTTAAGAAAAAGTGATTATTTTTCAACTGCAGTAATATGAAGTTCCAACTGGGATAGTTAAACTTTTAAACAAACGGATAAGTTTTCATCCACAATAATGAATACAAAACTAGAATAATCATATATGAAACCCAGAAAAAAGATGAATTCTTAACTAAAATGATAGAGTAATCCATTAGAATAGTTACATTTTCAGTGAAAAAAAAACAATTTATTACCGAAAAAATAATGATTTTCAACAAACAAATAAAATAATTTATAAAAAAAAGTTACAATTTAAAAAGTCATGAATTTTCAATTAAAATGATTATTTTTCAACTGAAATAATTGAATTAAAAAGTTCAACAAAATTCATGAATAATTTTTAATAAAATATTTAAATACCGTAATATAAAACTACTTTTACAAATAAAAAATCATTATTATAAAATTTTGTATTATAATTCAAAAAAGAAATAAACACAATCTCTCAAAAATTCTCTTAATTTGTAAAAAATTCCCTGACATTCCCAGGTTTTTCCAGGTATATAAAAAATCCCCGAAAAATTCCAGGTTTTTCAGGTGAAGCGGATACCCCGAATTAGTATGAGAATAATTTTATTATATTCTTCATAAATTTTTTCTGATTCAAGAACATTGATATAATTAAATGATTAACTTAGTTTTGAAATAATTCTTATTTTTTCTCCTGTTTTTAAGAAACTACCCTTTTTTCTCTTTTTCTTGCTTCTTGAAATAATTAACAGAACCCAATAAAAAATGCAGCCATTCTTGGTTGAATTTGCATTTTTCGGTTCATTCTGTCATTATATTTTTGATTGAAGATTCATGTATTTTGTTGCTATTTTTTTTTCGAAAATTTAATTCTGGTCAAATCTTTCAATCTTCCTTGAAATGCTTTTTTTTTATTCGAGGATGTACGAGGGTAGTTCAATAAGTTCTTCGAATGACCAACAGATGGCGCGCGAATCGCTCCAAATCATCTGTTTTCAGTCAGCAATTCTACATGAAAAATTAGGCATGAAAAAGCTATCGGCAAGATGGGTGCCGCGTTTGCTCTCAGCTGAGAATAAACGCAATAGAGTGGTCGCCTCTGAG
>NC_046662.1:29013739-29045407 GCF_010883055.1 Belonocnema kinseyi | reverse complement strand
CCAGACAACGAAGACGTCATTGCCTCTGTAAGTGCTTATTTTGAGGAACTTCGAAAACGCACTTTTCTGAAGGATTAAAAAAACTTGAAAAGCGATTGACCACGTATAGAGCTCCAAGGAGATTATGTTGAAAAATAAAAAAAATTTACACAAAAAAAATTGTTTTTATACTTCATTCTAAGGACTTATTGAACTACCCTCGTATGACTTCAATTAAAAATTCATCTCTTTGGTTGAAAACTTAACTATTTGGTCAAACTTCACTTTGGTTAATTTTAACTATTAAAAAATTTATCTATTCCATGGTTGGTTGAAAATTAATCTCTTCTTGTTAAAATTGCATGTATTTTGTTGAAAATTTGTGGTGAAAAATTAATCTCTGTTGGTTGAGGATTTAGCTGGTTTGTAGAAAATTCATCTTTTTGGTTTAATAATTTAACAATTTGGTCGAAAATTAAACTAATTGCTTGGAAATTAACATCTGTTAAAATATCATTTGTTTGGTTAAACATTAAAGTTTTTGGTAAAAATTAAACTATTTATTTAAAAATTAAACTATTTCTTTGGAAATTCGTTTTTTTCTTAAAAATTAATTTTTCTATCTAAAAATGTAGTTATTCCATTTGCTGGTTGAAAATTCATCTTGTAAGTTGAAAATGAAACTATTTTCGTAGAAACTTAAAATTTTTGTTAAAAGATAAACAATTTATTCAAAAAATGAACTATTCGGTTGGAAATTCGTTGTTTTTTTTAAATTAATATCTTCATATAAAAATGTAGTTATTCCATTTTTAATCCAAAATATATCTTTTATAGGTTGAAAATTGACTTCTGTCGTAAAAAATTTAATTTGTTGATTAAAAATTTAATACTTTATTTAAAAATTTCACTATTGCTTTGGAAATTCGCTTTTTTTCTTAAAAATTAATTTGTCTATCTAAAAATTAAGTTATTCCATTTTTTGTTAAAAATTCATTATTTAAGTTGAAAATTAAACTACTTTAGTATCAAATTAAAATTTTTTGTTAAAAATGAACAAATTTATTCCAAAAATAAACTATTTTGATGGATTTTTTTTGTTTTTTTTGTAAAAATTAATTCTTTTATATAAAAATGTTGTTATTCCATTTTTTGTCGTAAATGTATCTATCAGAAGTTAAGAATTGAGTTCTGTGGTAGGAAATTAAAATTGTTTTTAAATGAAACTATTTACTTAAAAATTGAACTATTTATTTGGAAATTCGTTTTTTTTTAAATTAATATTTCTATCCAAAAATGTATTTAATCCATTTTTAGTTGAAAATTTATCCTGTATGTTAAAAATTGAACAATTTATTTTAAAAATTAACTATTCTGATAGCAAGTCTTTTTTTGTAAAAATTAATTTTTTTATATGAAAATGTAGTTATTCCATTATTTGTCTTAAATGTATCCCCCTTAAGTTGAAAATTGACTACTGTGGTAGAAAATTTAAGTTTTTGTAGAAAATTCAACTATTTACTTGAACATTGAACTATTTCTTTAATTATTTTTTTATCTAAAAATGTAGTTATTCCATTTGTGGTCGAAAATGTATCCCCCATAAGTTGAAAATTGACTACTGTGGCAGAAAACTAAATTTTTTGCTTAAAAATTAAACTATTTATTTGAAAATTTTACTATTCCGTTTGAAATTCGTTTTTTTACACATTTTTTCTTTCATTTGAAAATGTATAGGTGTTCCATGTTTACTTTAAAATTTTTCCTTCATAAGTTGAAAATTTAACTATTTCGTTAAATATGTACCTTTCTTGATTGAATATTAACTTCTTTTTTTTCTTAATTTAACTTTTTGTTAAACATTTGAATTTTCAACTTAAAAATTTAACTATTTTCTTAAAATTTATTTTGAGTCAAAGATTGATCTTCTTTCTGGAAAATTCATCATCAATTCATCTACAATTTGGTGGAAAAATAATCTACTTGCTTGAAAATGATCTTTTTTGTTCAATTGTTTTCTGCAACATTCCTTTTTTTGATAGAAAATTTGTGCTTTTGGGTAGAAAATCCTTTCTTTTTTATACAGAAATTATCGTTTTTGGTTCAAAATTCATCTGGCTGGATTGAAAAATAAATATTATGGTTAAAATTCTACTATTATAATAACCTCATCTTTTTTGGACAAAAATCGAACTGTTTTATTGAAAATTTGTGCTTTTAGATTGAAGATTAATTTTTTTTATAGAAAAGTCATCCTATTTGATTGAAAATTCATCTCTTTCTAAA
This sequence comes from Belonocnema kinseyi, assembly GCF_010883055.1. Lineage (NCBI taxonomy): Eukaryota > Metazoa > Arthropoda > Insecta > Hymenoptera > Cynipidae > Belonocnema > Belonocnema kinseyi. The sequence goes on along the minus strand of NC_046662.1, from coordinate 29,043,142 downwards.
AATGAACTTTTTTAAGCCAAATTTCATCTTTTCGAGTTGAAAATTCAACTTAGTCTACAAAATTCGCCTTTTGGCTTGAAAATTCAACTTTTTGTATGACACTGCAACTATTACCATTTTTTGACGATAATACTGGGCCCTAATATATCGACGCGGATTTAAATTTAATTTTTCGATCAAAAAAATTCAATTTTCTATCAATGAGATCAATTTTTAACCAAAAAATTGATTTTTAAAGTGGGGTGAATAATTTTTCTACCAAACATTCTGGAATAGTTGAATTTTCTATTAAAAAACTCATATTTAAAAAAACGTATTTGAAAGAAGATAGTTGATTCTCGATAAAGTACTTGAACTTTAAACCCAAAAAGAAAAATTTTCCACAAAAAGAATGACCTTTCATCCAAAAATAACTGAATGTTTTACCAAGGAGCTGTAATTTATATCAAAGATTTGAATTTTAAGACAAAATAAAAAAATTTTAACGGAAGAGTTGATGTTTTAATAAAAGAAGATTTTCCAATCAAGAGAGAAAAAAATTCAGCCAAATTTTTTAGTTTTTAAAGACAAAGGATAAATTTTTCACAGAAAAATTAATTTTAAAAAAATTGTTGAATTTTCAAAACAAAATAAGAAATTTTCAATCGAAAAGAATAAGTTCCTAACAAAACTGTTGCATTTTCAACAAAATAATAAAATTTTTAACTAGAGAAGAAATTTTTTTAACAAAAAAGATTAATTCTCAACCGAAAATAGTTACACGCGCAGCCCAAGAGATAAATTTTTGATAAAAATGATGAATCTTCACCTGAAATAGTTAAATTTGCATTTGAAAAAAAAATTCAAGCAAAACATTCAAATATTCAAAAAAATGTTCAATGCAAGAAATTTGTATATTTTTTTCCTAAAATTATTTCTATGGTGAACTAACAACGAATTTTTTAGAAAATTTTGAACTTGAGGGTAGGGGGAATAATTCAATTTTTCAAAACGGACATCTTATAAATGGAACAATAATTATAAATTTAAAAATTTCAACTTCTCAATTGAGAGCTTTAAAAATGGAATAATTTTAGATTGAAATATTTACCATCGACTGGTTTAAAATTGCATTTGCTTCTAACTTTAAAATGAGTAACTCGGGAATAGAGAGTATCAACATTTAATAATTTCGAGCTGAATGAGTTTTGGATTGAAATTTATAAGCAATTTAAAATTAAAATCGTTTCAAAGTGAATTGTTTCTGATTAAAAGCATTAAAACTTTATTAATTTCTGTTTGAAATATATTAAATTTAAAAATCTTGAATAGAAACTGTTTTAAATTGACTCAGATAATCTTTTTATTGATTATGTCATAGTTAAATAAAATAATTTTTTCGCATTGAGTTCATATCTAAACCTTTATTTGGGTTGTTACGAATGATTGAATGGGCTCAAGCCAATAAAAAAGTATATATGAATTCGATATACTAAATCGATTGTGTTTATCAGCCATAAAATCCCCAATGGAAAAGTACCCTTAAAATTAAAATTAAAAAAAATTAATATTGTTTAATTATCAATTTTTTTAGACAGCCCCCCACCACAATTAATTTTTGTTTCGATTTTATTTGATAAACTCCTGCAACGACTTTCAACAAAATAATTAAATTTTCAAATAAAAAAGATTCTTAAGAAAATAATATGTTCACTTTGGACCAAATAATTGCATTTATAATAAATTAATTGAACTTTTAGATAAAACAGACGAATTTTCAACAACCAAATGGTCAAATTTTCAAACAAAAAAGTATTAACTTTAACCAGAAACTGTTGCATTTTTACTAGATAGTCGAATTTTCAAACGAAAAAGAGGAAATTTTTAAAAGACTTTTGAATTTTCAACCAAGAATTTTTCTACCAAAAAAAAATATAATTTTAATAAACTATTTAAATTTTCGAACAAAATAGTAACATTTTTTATGAAATAAGAAAATTTTAAACAAATGATTCAAATTTCCAATGCATAGTTGAATTGTCCACCTAGAAAGAGAAATTTGCAACCAATATTTAAATTTTTAAAGTATTAATTTAATTTTAAAGCCAAAAAATGAATATTCAACAAAATAGTAAAATTTTTAACTAAAATGACGAATTTTGAAAAAGTGGACTTTTAATTTAAAAATCCGGAATTCTAACAACAAAGTTCAGCTTTCAACTCAATAGTTCAATTTTTAATCAAGAGTAATTATTTATCAACCAAAATATAATAGTAGATATTTCCACCAAAAATGAGGAATTTTCAACAAAACTGTTAAATCTTAAACAAAAAAGATTAATTTTCAACCTAAAATTGGTATTTTTAACGAAAAAAAATCCAAATTTCTATCAATTAAATAATAAGTTTTTAAGAAAAGAGTTAAATTTTTATCTAGGAAAGATTTATTAGTCGAGTAAGAACAAAAATTGTCCACAAATTTTTGAATTTTTAAAACAAAAAAAACGAATCCTCTAGAAAATAGTTCAATTTTCAGCCCGAAAATACGAATTTTCCACCATAAAGATTAATTTTCTACCGAAAAAGATGAATTTTAAATGAAAGACATGAATTTTACACTAAAAAAGATAAATTTTTAACCAAAAAATGGAATTATTATATTCTTAGTTTGAAAATTAATTTTTAGCAACAAAACATTTGAACAAATTGCCAAAATAAAATAGTTATATTCAGTTTGAAAAATTAATATTTAAACATGAAAAACGAACTTTTAACAAAATAGATCAATTTTAAGTCAAAGAAATTAATCTTAAACAAAATAGATACATTCGCTAAAAAAAAGTTTTTAACCAAAAAAGAATGGTTAAATTTCTATTTAAAAAATTAATGTATAACAAAAAAAGGATAAATATAAAGTTTAAATAACCAAATAATTGTTAACTATAATGATGAATCTTCAATAAAAAAAATAATTCGTAAGGAAATAGTTTAATTGAAAATACTTTTATCACCAAAAAAGGCAAATTTGCAATAAAATACATGAATTTTACACTAATAATAATAGTTATAGTGAAGTTTAAAAAATTGCTTTTTAACTATTAAAAACGAATTCTTAACAAAGTAGTTCAATTTTAAAGCAAAGAAATAAATTTTCAACAAAATATATCAATTTGTGACTAAAAAAAAAAATAAGTTTTCAACTAAAAGTGGAATAGTACAATTTTAAGTTTAAAAATTAATTTTTCAACCAGAAAATGGAATATTTATATTTCCAGTAGAAAAATTGAATTTTTAAGAAGAAAAACGAAATTTCAACCAAATACTGCAATTCTAAACCAAAGAAAAATGCATGCATTTTCAACTAAAAAGGATAAATTTTTATTTTAAAATTAAATGTTCATATTTTTAGTTAGAAAAATGTTTTTGACAAAAAAAAAGAATTTTTAACAAAAAAGTTAAACATTCAAACAAAAGAATTAACTTAGAAAAAAATACATGAATGTTGAACTACATAAGATAAAATTTCAACTAAAAATACAATAGTTAAATTTTTGTACAAAAATAATTAACACGCAACTAAAAAAAATCAAAAAGTAGTTTAACCCTTAAATAAGTAATCGGATTTTAATTAAAATATATAATTATTGATATTTAAACCAAAGAAGAAGAATTTTTAAAACGAAAATGGAAAATTCTCGACAAAGAAAGATAAGTTTTTAACTAAAAATTTGCATTTTGATCTAAGAAAGATGACATTTCTATGGTAACATTTGAGTTTTTAAATTAAAAAAGACGAATTTTCAACCAAGAAATATTTTTCAGTCAATAAGAAAAAAATTCTCATCCAAAATATGGAATTTTCATTCCAAAAATATGAATTTCGTGCAAAAAAATTGAATTTTCAACAAATAAGTTCATATTGAAATAAAATTGTTTAATTTTCACAAAAAATAAAATTTTATATTCATGTCTTAAGTTTATAAATTATACAAATAACTTTTCCATGATTAAAATGGTTTTAAAAATTCTCATCTAGAATCAATAATAATTTGTTAATTATTTTTAATACTTTTAAGAACTTCAAATCTTCTAGGCTTTGTTTTTTTCTATTTTTTTTTTTAATATTAGTAAAATTCCACAGATGCCAAGTTTTTTAAATCGAATAGAAAAGTCACAAAGACAATGCTCCGTCAGAAATTGTAAATTAAATGTCGGTCCTTGTGATTAAAATAACGGATTTTCTTTTTTGGACAGGAAAAATCAGAACATAGCACAAAAGAAATTCAAACAATCAGGACAGGGTCAAAAAATGTTCTGACAAATTATTTTCATGAAATGTCCTAATAAATCAGGATCTCTGGTCGCCCTATCTTTTTATAAAAGCTCGAATACAGAAATAAAAGTACTATTGATCAAAAATCTATTAGGATGTTTGCAGGATTAAATGTAAGGGAGTGGAAAAAAAAAAGAAAAATCAAGATCGGAAACCAGCTTTCGACGTTACGTCAATGGCTTTTTTCCTTTATCTGCAGAGGAAAGTACAGGAGATCGATTGGCAAGGATGAGAGTATGCCAGGATCAGATGCTTTGTACGTTTTATATATTTTCTCATTTCTAGCATGCGACATCAAATGAACTTATCATCTGACCGGTACCTGAGCTGTTAATCAATCAGTCGCAGGCGTCCATACTGACTGTTCGATAATAGTCAACCTTATCAGCGTTTATCAATCTCATCCTGCCTTTAGTTCAAATTCGATTTGCGCATACTACTACTAAAATCCTGTTCACTTCCTGGTTTCATGGAACAATGGTTTAACTTTGCTTGATATATCTCTACGACTTCCAAAGCAATGAGAGATTAAAATACGATACGAGCAGAAAATTGATTTTTAAATGAAGAGTTGCATCACAGAACTAGATAACCAACAATTTTACAAAAAAAGCAAAGAACTACACACATCATAACTCTCCATACTCATATTAAAATTCACTATACTCATATCACAACTCACAATACTCATATCACAACTAACAATACTCGTATCACAACTCATCATACTCACATCACAACCCACCATACTCATATAACAACTCACAATACACAACTCTCAATTAGAGAAGTCAACTAAGATTTAAGCTTCGGAATTTAGCGACGTTCCAACGACCTAAACGAAATCTTTTGCAATCCGTTTGGTAAAGATGTGCCAAGAAAATTTATACAAAATCTCTTTCCTGACTTTTAATTATTTCTTTAAACAATTAATTCTGAATAATCATCTATCAATGATACAAGGTATATCTATAATAAATATTAATAATTTATTTCGAGTTTTTTTTAAATATTTAAACAATTTGGCAACCATTTTGAATTTTTTTACTGCTCGAGCGCTTGTTTGGTTCTGCTTTTCGAGCCTTCATTTATATTAACCGGTAAAAATTTTATTATTTCCTTACAAATTTAACAATTTTGTTGAAAATTCTTTTTTTTTTGTTTGCTAAGAATTCATATGCTTTGCTTAAAGTTTAATAAATTTATTGAACTACTTGGATGAAATTTAAAAAACTTTATTGCAAAGCATTTTTTGATAAAGATTTATCATTTTAGTTAAAAATTCATTATTTCGTCAAAAATTGAAATATTTTTTAGAAATTCGTTTTTTTCAAGAATAATCAATTTTTCGTAATGAAAATTCATTTATTCCATTTTTTCTTGAAAACTAACCTTTTTTAGTTTAAGAATTTAACTGTAATATAATTTACTTTCAACTGGAAATTTAACAATTTCATTTTCGTCAGAACATTGATCTCTTTTAGTTTATACATTTTTCTATAAGGTCGTCTTTCTTGGCAGAAAATTAATCTTCTCGGTAAAAAATGTTATTGTTTAGTTGAAAATGTATGGACTCGTTAAAATATTCTTTTTTTTTGTTTGCTAAAAGCTCAATTTTTTGGTTAAAAGTGCAACTACTTTGTTAACATTTCGGTACTTTTCAGTTGAAAATTAATTTTTTACAGTAAATATTTAACATTTTGGTTGAAAATTCAACTTTTTTGTAAAAAATTCGTTTCTCAAATTGTAAATAATGTAGAAAAGTTGACATTATGGACAAAATAGAGTGCGAAGCACGAGATACGTGACAAGAATGTGTTTGTTAAAGCCGAAAGGGTTTTAACAAAAGAGAATTCACAATCACAAAAATACAGTGTTGAAAGTTTTGAGTCTTAATTTTAAAAGGTTTCTCCTAAAAAATGAGGGGAAAAAAGAAAATATTTTATATTATATTTATTTATTTATATATATTATTGTTATTTATTTTATATTTATATTTATATTATGTTTACATTTATGTGAGTTCGGAATTCTCCTCGCTTTCCCTTCTCGAAAAAAAAACATCCAACCGAAACTATAACCATTTTTGCCCGGGACTACGAAACCCTAACTAGTTTAGTTGATAGCCATTTTTGATAAAAATAATTGCATTTCAGTTATTAATTTCCAGAAGGGTAAATTATCAATTATGGAAATCAGCCAAGAACTTAAACATACAGTTAGGGTGAACTCTCGTAGACCGGAATAACCATAAACTAGTCAGAATATATTCGTCTTGACCGGAAGACTGAAGATTAGTGTTCCGGTCTCTACGGTCCACAGTAATAGAGGAGGATGAAATTGGTAGCGCGGACCGAGCATTTAAATGAAAATAAGTATTCAAGTTTTTATTATTAATGTATATTTTATCATCTTCTTGCCTATTAATATGTTTTTTGTTTTAAAATTGTTAAAAACTTATATAAATTAAATATTAACACACAAAAAATGAAAACTCCGGGAAATACACTTTATTTAATAAAAAATGGGGTGATTAAAAAGAACAATTAGGCCTACCTATTGATTTTCAAACAAAAGTGTTTTTACTGATAAAAGTCCAAATACGACTGTAGTATCTCTTTGCAAACAATCAAATTTGGGATTTGGTTATCGTTAAAATGAGATAAATATTATTTTTTCTAACATTAAAAATATGAACAATTAAAAAATCTATTTTTAAACGAATTTTTTAATATCCTAATTTCAAACAGTTTTTCGAACAATAGTTCATAATTTCGAGTTGAAAGCGTTTACAATTTAAAAAAATGTGTGTAGCAATTTGGAATTGAAACTCCTTCCAAATGGAACAATTTCAGATGAGATAAATTTCTTAAAAGAACGATATTTCGAATGGAATTAAAACGAATCCAATTTCAAATAATTTCTAAATAAAAGCATTAAAAATTGAAGAGTGTGAAATTAAATTTTTTTAATAAGTCGCTTTTAAAATTAATAAATTTAAGTCTAAAATTTTTTAATTGTACGATTTCATAAGAATAAAGTGAAAATCTTATCATTTCTACTTGAAAGTCTTTTAATTAATTAATCTCGAAATTTAATTATTTCAGATTAAAATGTCTAAAATAGGACAATTTCAAAATGTATAAAATTAAATATTTTCTGAATAGAATGTTAAAAATGTAATTTTTAAAATTTTACAGGAATTAAAATTGTATTATTTCTAATTAAAGGCGTCTGAAATAAATCATTTAAAAATTAAAACTTTTGAATTTAAATCATTTACAATTAAAAAAGATTAAAATTTGAAATTACAAACTAAGCTAAATGTTTTCAAGTCAAAGCTTCTGAAATTATAGAATTCAAAATTTCTATCAGACGAAAAAATGATTATTTAATATTAACGTTGATCAGGAAAATTGCCGAGGTCAACAAATAAATTTACCATAAACAAGGTAGTGGAATTTTCCACAGAGAAGGACTATTTAATTTAACTTTAAATAATTTTTATAGGATTATTATTTAATGGATTATTATTATTATTATTTATGTAATGGAAAATAAAAAGCAACAAAAAAGTCAAGAAAGAAAGAAATTTTTGTTCAATTTTCAAAAAAGTGATTAAATTTTCAACCAAATAGTTGATTTTATAACCAAAGTTTTAAGTTTTCATCCAGAAATTGAAACTCATTTTAAACTTGAACCAACATCCGTAACACTTTCAATCAAAAATTTATTATCAACAAAATAGTGGAATTTTACCAGATATTAAACTTTAACTAAAAAAGCTGATATTTCAACCAAAAAAAAAAAACGCATTAAAAACAAAATAGTTTAATTTTCACTCAACAATAAAAAAATGTTGAGTCTTTAAACTAAAAAGATGAATTTTCAGCCAAGTAGATTAATATTTACAAAAAAAAAATATCAATTTTTCACTAAAAATGAAAAAGTGAAATTTTCAGTAATTATATTACATTTTCAACCAAATAAAAAAGAGGTTTTCAGCAAAACAGTCTAAAATTATGAATTTTATAACCAAGTCGATGAATTTTCAGCAAATAAAAAAAAATTATAACTAAAGGGATGAGCCTTTAACCAAAAAAATACATCTTCAACAAATTAGTTGTGTAGTATTTTTATCTATAAAACATGAAATTGCTACTAAAATAGATTAATTTTTACACCCAAAAGACGAATTTTCAAAAAAATAGTTGAATTTCCTAACAAGAAATAATTCAGTGCCATTTTCAACACCAAAATATGTATATTTAACATATAGGTAATTTTAAATAACCAAAAACATTGACTTTTTAACAAAATTGTTGAATTTCAACTATTCATTTTTAAATTCCTCTTTTTAATTAAATTTATCTTTTTTCAAATAAAAATTTAAATTAATTTTCAGTTTACGTATCTACTATTACCATATTCGTAAAAAATGAATCTCTTTTGGTTGAAAATTGATCTGATGGTTAACAATTCAGATATTTTGTTAAATGTTTAATTTTTGTTCAAAATTTAACTATTTTGTTTCAGGTTCGTTTTTTTTCTTTTTGATTGAAATATTAACTGTTTCTAAATTTTTGTTAGAAATTAATATTTTTTTGCTGAATATGGAACAATTATTTGTTAAATATCTCATTTTTGTTTTAAAATCCATCTGTTTCAGCAGAAATTTCATTTTTTTAAATAAAAATGCAATTTCACTTGGGTAAAAAGTTCACTTACTTTGTTAAAAATGTATTTTTTTGTTGAATTTTCATTGCATTGTTTAATAATTCCTATTTTTGGGTTAAAAGTGTAACTATTTTACAAAAAAATCGTCTTTTGGCATGAGAGTTCAACAATTTGCATGATATTATTTTTCTTTTTTGAATGACAAAAATATTTATTGAAAATCTCTCCGTTTGGTTGGAAAATTTATAATTGTATTTAAACATTTTTGTTCAAAATTGATGTTTTTTATTTGAAAATTCAACTATTTGGTTTGAAATTAATATTTTTAAGTAGAAAATTAATCTTCTTGGTTAGAAATTCATCGTTTTGGTTAAAGATTTAACTATTTTTTTAATTAGAATAAGGTAAGAGATAATCAATGTTAACCAAAAATAATTATTTAAACAACTTATTATTATTGTAATAATATTCTCTTTGAGTAATGCTAGAAATGGTATTTTTTAAGTTTTCATCTTTTTCGCCACTTTTCACTAGGAGTGAGTTGATATTTCATTCCAGTAAGCAAAAATATTATTTAAACAAATTATTATAGTCCATATCTATCTTTTTCTATATATTTAGAAGACAGTTGTGGTTTTTTTCTGAAATGTTTTACTTTTTGTCCACTTTTCATTCAGAGTGAGTTATTATTTCATTCCATTTAGCAAAAATAATTGTTTAAATAAATTATCATTGTTTATATATATTTTCTTCTATAATAATACTAAATGATTGCCGTATTTTTCTAAATTGATTGACATTTTGTCCAATTTTCAACTGAAGAAAAGTAATAATTAATTCGAGTAACAAAAACATTTGTTTAAACAATTTATTATCATTGTTAATAATATTCTCTTTTCTTGGTTATGGAAAATTGCGGTTATTTTCGAAATCTTTAACTATTTGTCTATTTTTCACTTGTTGCGACTGAATAGTTAATTAAAATGAGCAGAAACCATTGGCTAGATCAAGTTAACAAACACAATTATTCAAATAATTTATTATTGTGTATAACTATCTTATCTTATAAAAGTGTTAGAAAGCTGCGGTTTTTTCTTAAATGCTTATCTTTGCTTTACATTTTTAGAGATTAACAAAAAGTAAATAAAACATATACTGAATAATTTTTTAAACAATCCCTTTCTTTTGTGTGAATATATTTTTCTGAAATAAAACAGGTATCTACATTTTTTTAATTTTCTATATAGATCATATTAAATGTAAATTTTCATTTAAGTAGATACTAAGGACCGTTTTGTTTAAAATAATAATAACATTTATTACTTGTTTCTAACTAAAAAGTCAAAGAAAAGCTGAACATTTTAGATAAATGCACAACTCTCTAGCATTCCTCTGAGAGAATATAGTTAAAAACAATAAAGATTTGCTTAAATATTTATGTTTAATAAACTGAATTAATTATTACCACGTAAGTGTAAATTTGACAAAAAATGAAAATTTTCAACAATAAAAATGCAATTCTCTAGCATTAATATAGAAGAAGATATTTATGAAAAATAAAAAATTGTTTAAAAAATTATGTTTGTTACATTTCATTTATGAATATAACACTCTTGATGAAAAGTGGACAAATAATTGAAAATTTCAAAAAATAACGAAACTTTCTAATCTCATTCAAAATGAATATTATTAACAATAATAATAAATTGTTGAGACACTTAATGTTGTCAACTTTAATCAATTATTCACCTTACTCTAATTGAAAATTGAAAAAAGAGTGGAACATTTTAAAAAAAACTAAAATTTTCTATCAGTATTCTAAAAGAATATTATCAAAAATAATAATGAATTATTTAAAAAATAATGTGAGTTAACAGATAATTAAGTTTAACCTCACTCCAATTGAAAAATGGATATAAAGTGGAAATTTTTTGAAAAAACCCTGACTTTCTAACTCTATTTTGACAGAAAATTGCTAAACACAATAATAAATTGTCACTTAGGGGATTTTAAAATATTTATTTAAAAACTTATTTTTTCAAAAAGTAATATTTTATTAGTTTTATATGGCTAACTGTAAAGAGAAATGTCAAGGCAACTCGATTTACCTAAAATTGACGATTCTGAATAAAATTTATAAAATTTTTTTATGGGAAATAAGTGTTAAACTTCATGGGGGCTGCACGACCATATAAATTTCATTTTTTTCGGAATGAAAAAATGGAATGATTTTTTTGTGGATTTAAACAAATTTTGGGCAACAAGCATGAAAATGCGAAAAAATATTTGGAACACCCTAGTGGATAATTATTAATTAAAAATGCTAATATAAGTATGTAAATAATTAATTTAAATTAACTAATAGTTAAGACACTATACGTGTCCTTAAATTAAAATTAAAATTATTTATTTTTCTTTAGTTTGTGGTCTTAATTAATGATCATCTACTTCGGGTTGTATTTTCCACTGTAGGGAGGTTTTCCCTAATTATTTTTAAATTAGGACACATTAATTTAATGTGAGGTTCAATATTACTTGACTATTATTAATAATAATATTTGTCATTAATAATAATAAATAATTATATCAATAATTCGAAGTTGAGTTTCGCGATTCAAACATATAATCAAACTTTTTTTTATTCCTTAATTAAAATCATGAGTGTATAAAAATAAGAAGTATCTTAATAAAAGAGAGTTATGATATTTATATTCAAATATTGAATTTTTTTTTTATAAGGTCTGTTTTCTTCAGACCGGAAATAGTAATGAGAATTTAATTTTTTCATCAAAATTATTACTATTAATGAATTAAGAATGAATTATTGTGAATAATATTTATAATGTATTATTATAAACTATTAATAAGACACGATTTTTAATAAAATGATTGTAGATACAACATGAAATTAAGTATTCAACGCTTCGAATTTTTTTAATCCTTTAAAATTATTTATCCCTTGATACTTAAATTTTGGTTAAAATTCAACAATGTTTAAATCATAAATTTTACATATAAGTTTTTCTAATATAAACAATTTTTAATTGAAGATATAGACAATGTTACAGACTTTAACAACATTTTTTTTCTAACTAAACCATTGCATTCATACAAAAATAGTTAAACTTTTAAGCAAAAGCGACCAATCATCAAGAAAATAATAAAACTTTTAACTAAATAGTTGAATGTTCAACCAAAAAGTTGAATTTTGTACTAAAAAAGATGATTTCTCTACAAACAAAAAATATTTTTAACCCAGAAAGACGAATTTTCTGCCCGAGAAGAGAAATATTTAAAAATTACAGATGAATTTTCAAAAAAAAAATATGACTAACAAAATAGTTAAAATTTTCAACCAAGCAGGTAAATTTTCAAGTCAAGGATGAATTTTTTCGAATAGATATGAATTTTCAACTACAAATTTCATTTTTCTACCAAGTTAAATACATTTTCAACCAAAAACGATGATTTCCTTGCCAAAAAAGGATTTTTAATCCAACTAAACTTCATTTTAAACTTCATTTTTCAACATAATATATTAACTATGAGAGAAAATGAATCATTTTTTAGCAAAATAATAGAATTTTCAACTAACATGGTTTTTCTACCAAGACAGATGACTTATTTACCAAAAATATGTATTTTCTATTCAAAAAGACGAATTTTCAACCAAAAAGTTTAATATTCAATCAAAAACGATTTCACAATAAAAATTTTTTTATTCAGTAGACGAATTTTCTGCCCAAGAATAACAATATTTAAAAATTACTATTGAATTTTTAAACAAAAGGAAGACTTCAACAAAATAGTTGAATTTCCAACCAACGATGATTTTCTTTCGAAAAAAAGGATTTTCAAACCAAACGGGCGAATTCTCTATCCAATAAAAGGAATACTCGAGAAAACAGTTTATTTATTATCCAAAGAGATGCCTTAAAGAAAATATTTAATTTTTTATAAAATAATTAATTTTTTAACAAAATACAAATGATTTTTTATCCAAAAAGACGAACTCTCAACAAAAAAGTATAAATATTAATCAAACAGATGACTTTAACAAAATAGTTAATCTTTCTATAAAATATTTTATTTTTCAACAAAGTAGTGGAATTTTCAACCAAGATGAATTTTCAGCCAAATGTGATTTTTTGTCTAAAATAGGAATTTTTAAACAAAAAGATGAGTAACAAAGTAGTTGAAATTTTCAACTAAATAGGTAAATTTGCAAGTCAATGACATTTTTTAGAATACAAATGGCTTTTCAACTAAAAATTTTATTTGTCTACCAAGCGAGGTACATTTTAAACCAAAAACGAGTTTTTAATACAAAAGGATGAATTTTCTATTGAAGAAAAGGAATGTTCACGAAAACAATAGCATTATTAACCAAAAAGATGAATTTAACTAAATAGTTAATTTTTCTAGAATATAATTTATTTTTTAACAAAAAATTTGAATTATCAACCAAGAAAGATAACTTATCTATCAAAAAAGATAAGTTTACTCTCCAAGAAGACGAATTATCAACAAAAGAGTAGAATTTTTATACAAAAGAGATGACTTTTTAGCCAAATAAATGAAGATTCAATAAAATAGTCTTATTTTTAATTAAAAACGATAAGTTTACAATAAAAAATAGAAAAGTTGAATTTTTAAATTAAAAAACTAATTTCTTAATTTAGAAAATGGACTGTAAAATAGTTAAATTTGACCAGAAAAGATGATTTTTAAACAGACTAGTTCAATTTTCAACCAAATTAAATTAATTTTCAACAAATTTTTGAATCAAGAGGAGAAATTTAATAAAATAGTTTTATTTTTAACCAAGATTAATTTTTAGCCCACAAAAATAACTTTTTTAAAAAAAAAATGTTTATCTGAAAAGAAAAATTGTCAACAAAACAGTTATTTTTTTACCAAAATTTTCGATGCAACAGAAATGTTCAAGCAGACAGTTGACTTTTGATCCAAAAAAATGACTTTAACAGATTAGTTGAATTTTTAAGGAAATAGTTGATTTTTGAACAAAATAGTTTAATTCTCAAACAAGAATGATTACTTATCTAAAAGAAATGAATTCTCTACCTAAAAAAACAATTTTTCAATCAAAAAGTTGAATTTTTAACTAAAAAATACTAATTTTTAACAAAGTAAATAAACTTTAAATAAAATATTTGAATTTTCTACTAAGAAGACTAATTTCCTACGAAAAGATGATTTTTTCGCAAATAAATTGTTGAATATTTAGGAAAAAATATGTTTTCACCACAAATATTTGAATTTTTATCCAAAAAAATGAATTTTCGATCAAGAGAAATAACTTTTTATTAAAAACGACAACATTGCAACAAAATACAAGAATTTTCATTTTTAACCAAAAAAGATAAAAGTTTAACAAAAAGACTTGAATTTTTCTACAAAACAAGTGAACTTTCTGTCTAAAAATATCAATTTTCAACAAAAAAGTAAATTTTTATCCAAATAGTTAAATTTTCAACTAAAATAATTAATCTTCAACAAAAGAGAATATTTTATAAAGTAGTTCCAATTTCAACCGACTAGATGAATTTTCTACAAGAAAGTTAATTTTCTACCAAATGTTAAATTTTGAAAGTAACAGATGGACTTTTTGCCAATATATGAATTTTTAATCAAAAAGATGAATTTTCGACCAAGAAGATTAACATTCTATTATAAACGACAAGGTTTCAATAAAGTGCAAAAATTTGCATTTTTAACCAGATACAAATTTTAACAAAAATACATGAATTTTGCTACAAAAAAAATAGTTTTTCATCCGAAAATATGAATGTTCAACAGAATAGTTAACTTGCAACCAAATTGTTGTATTTTGAATTAAATGATGAATCTTCAACAAACAAAAAAAAAAGAATTTCTTACAAAGCAATTCAAATTACAACCAAGTAATGCAATTTTTAGCAAAAAGAAAAATTCTGAAAAAAAACATGTAATCATTAATGTTTTGATTGAAACATATTTTAATTTGTAATTAAAAACAGTTGAATTTATCATATTGGGTTCTGTAACAAAAAATCGATTAAAGCGAGAAAAAAAGAGAAAAAGGATGTTTTGTAAGCAAACTATTTGTTTGCTAAGGAGGCAAAACATTTTTTTTTTTAACAAACCTTCTTTTAACCAATTAAATATAGGATTTGGTAAAAATAATTAAATTTGTTTTGGAACAACAAACCATTTTTGTTGCTTCTATAGCAATCATGTCCATTTGGTGTCAGAATCTAACATGTCTCAAGATCTGACTCAGATTGAACTCTCTTCCAATACCAAAAGAAGAAAAAAATTTCTTTTCCACTCTGAAATAACTCGTCGAAGATAAATCTTCCACCAAACAACAATCCATCTCAGCTCTACAAGTTCTCTTACACAAAACTTCAGACCCTAAAATCCGCTTCCTATACAACACAGAGATAAATTGTTTTCTGGACCCGATTCACCCTTAATGAATCTCCTCCCCTAATTATCCTCAAATTCATCTCTATTTTTCCCACATAGCCAGCACTCCCCAGAATATGTTTTCAACTTTCGTCAACCCTCCCTCTCTCAACTCTTTTGCTCCACATCTTCCATCTCTTCCGCTCCGACTTCTCCTCGCACCCTTCACCAGTCACTATTTCAGGATTTCATTCAGGTAAAGATAGTCGAAGATAAATTACTTACATGTCCAAGGATCGGCCACGTTAAAAAAACTCTGTTAGGACAAGCGGCACTGGCTCGCAGGCGATTCAAGGGGAAGAAGGTTTAAGCTTCGGCCTTGGGACACACAAGGGGGTTGCTTCACTGATATCCCACCACCCCCAACACAGCCACGAGTGTCATTATCCTGATCCACACAACGTACACAATCGAATCAGGACAGATGCCGGGTTAGAATTTCAGATCCGGATCCAGCAGCTCTCTGATCGAGCGTGTCTGGCAGGTCAGTGTCGACGAGCACTGACGGGACAAACAACCGAAGGGGACAACAACACCGCAAGGACCTCAAGGTGGTCGTGGCCGTCGTTAAGAGCGTCGTGTCACGCGTCGAGAGCCGTTCTGTCTCGCGTAGAGAGCCGTTCGACACTCGCTGAACGAACGAAGGGAGCACTCTGCAAGCTCGTCCGGGGACCGAGGGGTGGGGTGGAATGGCATGGCCAGGGGCGAAGGGGTTACAGGGGGTTTCGAGGAGCAGGGGTGTAGTGGAGCAGGAGGTGCAAGGGGGTGGCTCGCAAGCCCAGTGAGTTGCTTGTCTGCTTGGCAGCCCGCTTGGTTGCCTCTTCTCTCTGCCTCTCCCCTCTACTCCTCATCCTGGCTGCGCAGCGCCGCCGCGACCCGGCCAAACCCAAACCTAGACCCGGCGTGTACGGCGAGCTCGCACTCGAGCTCCAGCGACCCCAGCGGATCCATCCCCGTTGAGGCGATCCCCACCGACCCCCTAAATCCACAACCCCACCTAACCTACAGCGACTCTACTCTGCTCCTCATCCCACTAGTTCCACCAACTACATAGGTACTCTCCCCTCCAGGTCAGTCTCCGACTCTCCGATCAGCATCGAGCCGCACGGACCTGTACCTCTACCTGTTCGCTGTTCCTATTCCTATTCCTACTGCTTTTCCTATTCCTCACTCGATGAGCCCACTCTACGCGGACGAACGACCCATGGTGAGCCTTAACATGATTTTCCTCAAAGGTCCTTGCACTGTACATTTTCTTTCGGATTCTGGGTAGGGTCCTGAGTATTTTGCATTGAGAACAGAAATCTTTTCGCGAACAAAATAAGATGGAATAATTTTTAAAAGATTGTTGGAAGGGTTATTAGATTCTGCGTTAAATGAAATGTAGTTGAAGTATTTCTCGTGAAGATAGACTGAGATAGTGAGTTAAAAAGAGCCATCTAATTTCTTCTTTTTGCTCATTTTCAAGATTCAACTTCAGCTCCTGGAAAAATCTAGTAAAATGATAGTGAAAAATTTAAACTCAGGAAGAATGAACCTTAAAGTCTCCTATTTAGTATAAGGCCTGGGAGAAGTAAATATGTTCACTGGTTCTCGAATTATCATAAAAAGTGTAGAGGCGTGCACGATTTTCATCTTGCGCCTGCCTCTACATTTTGTATCATAATTTGAAAACTAATTGACATTTTTACAGTTTTGTTAGCTCATCTTATACAAGAGATTTAAAGGTTTTTTGACCGTGATTTTGAAATTTTTACTTTTTTCTGAATTCCCGTAGGAGTTTTTAACTCAAATTTGACGCTTAAAAATTGGCAGAAATAAGAAATGAAACCGATCGTTTTTAATAACGAGCATTAGTCTAAATTTAACAAAAATAATTTAGCTATACATCATTTGGCGCAGAATTTTATAACCTTCGATGGGTCTTTTAAAAATTATTTTATCTCATTTTGTTCTGCAGGTATTCTGCGAGTAGCAAGTTAGTTTTTTCCTTAATAAATTAAAAATAGCAATATAATTTTATCCCAATTTCTTATTTATCTATTTATTCATATTTTCCGATGGAAAATCTGATATAACTTTAATTAGTTTAATGTTTCTCGTAAAAGCATATATTTTTTCAATTTCAGAAAACTGATGGAAGCGCTGCTTTACGACTTTCAAAATGTTTGGAAAAAAATAAAACTGATGATACTCGTCCTGATTACGTCAAACAAAATTTGCGAGCAGTCTGCGCATATAACAGTTTGAACATTAAAAAGATTATTTACAAAAATGTATTCCATAAAATTGAATGTTCGTAGAATTTATACTTCTTGGGTACAAAATAATTTAAAAATATTTCATAAATTAGTCAAGTAATCAGTTTTTTCTTGCTAAAAGTAAAATAATTCCTATACAACAATTTTTATTTAGTTGAATTTTTAACAAAAAAAGATTAAATTTCAATCCATAATGGAATAGTCAAAATTTTCAATTAAAAAAATTAGTTTCCAATTTTAAATGTTGTAACAAAATAGTTAAATTTACATCTAAAGAAATTAATTTTAAACTAAAATTATTAATCTTAAGCGAAACAGTTTCATTTTGAACAAATTGACTCAACTTCCAAATAGGAGTTGAATTTACAACCTGAAAATAGGAATTTTCAATAAAATACTTGAATAAATTATACATAAATTTTCAAACAAAAATGTAATAATCAGATTTTTAATTAAAAATTCATTTTCATAGTGAGAAAAGGAATCTTTAACAAAATAGTTAAATATCAAAAAAAAGGAAATAAATTTTTATTAAAAACAAATGATTTTTAACGGAAATAAATAATTTTTAATAAACTACTTCAACATTCAACCAAGGAGTTAAAGTTCCAACCTAAAAATATAAAATTTAAAAATAATACATACATTTTGCACCAAAAAGAAAGTTTTTCCAATAAAAAGAACAAATTTTTAAAAAATACCTTAATTTTAAACTAAATTATTGAATTTTTAAACTAAAAATATCAGTTTTTTACCAAAGAAGACGCACTTTTAACTAAATAGTTTGATTTTTAATTAAAGGAGACAAACGCATTTCTTACAAAATACTTTAATTTTCGGCCTAAGAGATGAATTTCCAACCTAAAAATATGAATTTTCAAGAAAATTCCTCAATTTTAAATAAAAAATTACACATTTTTAACAAAATAGATATAACTAATTCCTCAAAAAATCAGTCTTTTCGTTAAAGATTCATCATTTTAGTTGAAAATTTATCTCTTTGATTAAAAATTGAACTACTTTGTTTTCCAGAAAAATGAGATTTTTAAATTGAAAGATTCACAATTTGATAGAAAAACTATTTTTGTAACTGATTAAAAATTGGTCTTTTTGTTAGAAAATTCAAGTATTTAGTGGAAAATTCATATTTTTTGTTGAGAATTCGTCTTTTCTAATAAAGTTAAACTTATTGGTTAAAAATTCATCCTGTGGGTTGAAAATTCAACTATGTAGTTTCAAAATCACCTTTTTACTGGAAGTTTGGCTTTTTAACTTGAAATTTAAACATTTTGATTGAAAAATATTTTCTTTTCTGATTTTAGAAACTTATTTCTCGTTTAAAAAGTCATAGTTTGATGGTTATAAGTCAACTAAAATCTTTTTTAACCAAAAATTCAACTAGTTTTTTAAAATTCATGCTGTTGATTAGAAAACTTTTTTCTTTTGGAAGAAGTTTAATCTTTTCTCGTTAAAAATGTTCTTGGTTGAAATATCAACTATCTAAATTTTTTGTTGAAAATCAAGAGAATGGCCTAGAATGGCACCTACTAAATACAGAAGGCTTTTTTTAATTTTCAAATTATTATATCTATTTTAATTTTCCTGCTGAAAATGTTGTTCTAAAATGTAATAAAAACAGCCGTTCTACGCAATCCACATTTTTTAAACTGATTTCAAAAATACTTCCGGAACTCGCACTAATTTCTTGCAGATTTGGAATTTGCATCAGGACTTCAGTGAATCATTTGAGCAAAAAAAACGAGCCCTACCTAATTAAAACGGTGAAAAAGTAGCAGATGCCTGGACTGCTTGGGGAGACACAGCGACCCGTCATTTGTCCTTTCTTTAGCCAGAACTCGGAAAAGAGGGATGTATTCGGAGAGCGGAACCAGTGAAGCAAAAATGCTATTGACTCTATTTGCTTAAAGTAAGATCAGTCAGAATATTGATATTACTTTGATGTAGAAGATGAGAGAAGATCCAAAGGGGGATTTTCATCAGTATACAAGATTACAAGAGATTAGAGGTTTTACAAGAGGTTACATTCTAGTACTGACATTACATGCGAATATGAAAGATTACATTGACGCAGACTCAAAAAAAAATTGTTTTTTTTTCATTCAAAGAAAAATCGATCCATCTCGAAAACGCGAACAAATACATCACATGAGATCGTGTTTTTTTCAATAATGTAAAAGCTCTCATATAAACAATATAAACAATATATTTTGGAAAATTAAAAATAAATATTACTAGATCATAAGTGTACATGGAAGGTTCTTCAATAGGTCAATCGATGCCTCTCGAAAATATCAACCAAAAATACTTGAATATTTTCACAAATTATAAATAGGTTTCACTATATCATAAGTGAACCTGGAAAGTTCTTCCATAGGTCAATCGTTATGTCTCGAAAACGTCAAAAAGTACATCATACACAATCCCGTTATATTCCCATTATTAAAGAAATTTTTCTCATAAACAAGATAAACAATATATTCTAAAAAATTATAAATGGGTATTACTAGATCATAGATAGACCTGGAAAGTTCTTCAAAAGGTCAATCGATGCGTCTCGAAAACTCGAACGTATGCATCATATACAGTTTTGTTTTATTCACATTATCAAACAATATTTTCTGACATAAACAAGACAAACAAAATATATAAAAAAATTATAAATAGATATTACCAGATCGTAAATTGGCGTGTAAAGTTCTTAAATAGGTCAATCAATGCGTCTCGAAAACGTATATTAAATACGTCATACACAATCATGTTATGTTTCCAATATTAAAGAAGTTTGTCTCATAAACAAGATAAACTATATATTCAAAAAAAATATAAATAGGTATTACTGGATCATAATTAGACTTGGAAAGTTCATCAAAAGATCAATCGATGCATCTCGAAAACGCAAACAAATGCATCATATACAGTATTGGTTTATTTACATTATTAAAAAATATATCCTCACTTAAACAAGACGAACAATATATTTCAACAAATTATAAATAGGTATTGCTAGATCATTAGAGATTATGAAGGCTGTTCAATAGGTCAATTGGTTTGTCTCGAAAACGCCAAAAAATACATCACATGAGGTCCTGTTTCATTTACAATAATGAAAACATTCTTGTATAAACAAGATAAACAATATATTCTCAAAAATTAAAAATAGATATTTCTAGATTATATGTGGACATGAAACGTTCTTCAATAGGTCAAACGATGCGTCTCGAAAACGCCAACAAGTACATCATACACAATTATGTTATATTCCTATTATTAAAAAAGTTTTTTTTTCATAAGCAAGATAAATAATATACTCTGAAAAATTATAAATAGGTATTACTCGACCATAACTAGACCTGGAAAGTTCTTCATTAGGTCAATCGATGCGTCTTAGAAACCCGAAAGTATACATCATATGCAGTCTTGTTTCATTCACATTATTAAAAAAGATTTCCTCACGTAAACAAGAAAAACAACATATCTTGAAAAATTATAATTAGGTATTATTAGATTTTAAATCGACATAGAAATTTTTTAAATAGGTCAATCAATGTGTCTCAAAACGCCATCAAATACGACATGCACAATCCTATTTTGTTCCCAATATTAAAAAAGGTCATCTCATGAACAAGATACACAATTCGTAGTTTTTTACACGATTCGAATCCGAAATATCTCTTTTTATCAAAATGAATCATTGTGAAAACATTAAATCTGTCATTAAGATAAACAATGTCTTCTCAAAAATTATAAATAGGTATTACTAGATCATGTGTGGACCTGGAAGGTTATTCAATAGGTCAATCGATTCGTCTCAAAAAGACGAACAATACATCGTATACAGTCTTGTTTTACTGACATTATTAAAAAAGTTTTTCTCTCATAAACAAGTCAAACAATATATTTTGAAAAATTATAAATAGATATTACTAGATCATAAACGTACATGAAAAGTTCTCCAATAGGTCAATCAATGCCTCTCGAAAACACCAGAAAATACATAATACACAATCCTGTTATATTCTTAATGTTGAAGAAGTTTTTCGCATAAACAATATTAACAATATATTATCCAAAATTATAAATAGGTATTACTAGATCATAAGTGGACATGGAAAGTTCTCAAATATGTCAATCGATGCGTCTCGAAAGCGCCAATAAACACATAATACTAAATCCTGTTATATTCCCAATATTGAAGAGGTTTCCCTCATAAACAAGATAAACAATATATTCTCAAAAATTATAAGTAGGTATTTCTAGATTACAAGTGGACATGGAAGGTTCTTTAATAGGTCAATCAAAGCCTCTCGAAAACGCCACCAAATACTTCATATAAAATCGTGTTATATGTTAAATGTTCGAAAAGTTTTCATTGTATAAAAAAGACAAACAATATATTTTGAAAAATTATACAAAGGGAATCACTAGAACATAAGCGTACCTTGAAAGGTCTTCAATAGGTCAATTGATGCGGCTCTAAAACACCAACAAGCGCATCATACTTTCTCATAATTTCAATTATATTTCTGGATAAAATATTTCATTCAGTAAAATTTAAAATACGTTGTTAAAAACTATATAATTTTGTTAGAAAATAATTTTTCTAAGTTTGATATTCAATTTTTTTGTGAAAAAGTCGTCTTCATGAGTTTAAAATTCAACTATTTTGGTAGAAAATTAAAGTAGTTTTTAAAAAATCGTCTTTTATGTCAGAAAATGAAGCTATTTCCTTGAAAATTTTAAAAATTGAAATATTTTCTTAAAGATTCAATTTTTCCTTCCAAAAATTTAGCTATTTGGTTTAAAAGTTCATTATTTTGTTAGAAATTTGTTCTTTCTTTAAAAATTAATTTTTTAACCGAAAGTTTAACAATTATATTTTTTGCTTAAAATTCATCTTTTTTACTTGAAAATTCAATTATTTTGTTGAAAATTTGTTTTTATTTTAGTTGAATTTTTTTTACGGAAAATCATATTTTTTTGTAGAAAATTAATTCTCTTGGTCAAAAATAATTCTTTTTGGTAGAAAATTCAACCACTAGGTTGAAAGTTGAATTTGTCTATTTAAAATTATTTTTGTCTGTTAGAGAATCATCATTTTATCTGAAAAGAATATTTTTGAGTTCAAAATTTAACTATTTTTTAAAACTTCTTTTTTTTTGTGAAAAACTTCATTTTTCGTTAAAAATTAATTTTTTTAGGTTGAAAAGTATAATATTAAATTTGTGGATAGGTATATACCTAACTAGGTTAAAGTTTTTATTACTTATTTGAAAATTTAACTATTTATTGATAATCCAACTTTTTTTTTCAAAAACCAAACTATTTTCGTAGAAAATTTAACTATTTGTTTGAAAATATACTTTTTTGTTGTAAATTTATAATTGCAAGTTAAAAATTCACTTTTCTGCTGAAGATTCATCATTTTAGTTAAAAATTAATTTCTTTGCTTTAAAAACATATTTAGGCTGCCAATTTTTGATTGATTTAAAGAAATTAGTGTAGTTCCAATAAATACATATCTCAATTATAAACAAATATTTACTTAAAGAAAATTATTTGCTAAATTTTTTTTATATTTCTTTAGGGAATAATAATATTTCTCTAAATTAAAAAAAAAATACTTATTGAAGAAATAATTTCTCCAACCCATAACATACAAATTAGTTCATTGTTGAAAATTAAATTTTTTTTCCATTCAAAATCATTTTTATGCTAAATTTAAAAGACTTAAGAGAAAGAAGTTAGAGAAAGGATTTTTTTATTTCAGGGGAAACCTTTTTCTGTATAGCATAAGAAACACTGTGTTGACAAATAATAAAATATTGTTTATGGGTACTTTCAGCTTTGTTAGATTTCCAGAAAAATAGAACAAACGTTCTATTTTCGTAAATTTCATTTCTAACGTGAAAATTTTCATAAATTATGGGCCATTTCCTCATCTGATTAAAATTTTTTTAAGGAATGTGAATCCATAATTGATTTTCAATTTCCAGCCGCTCTGATTCCCTTTTATGATGCTTCAAAAACCACCACAAGAAAACCTAATGAGGGTTTTACTGAATATTCAACTTAATTAGCCCAATTTTTTCATTTTTTATATATCCTTATTAGAGCGTGGGAAAAATGCTGGAATTAATCGATTTATTTTAGCTGAGAAACGGAAATTAGTGGTTTGGTATTTCGAAAGAAATACAAAAAAAATGAAATCTATTCGGTTTTTGATTGGAAAATTCATAAGGGACTTTTCTTCGAAATTGAAACAAGAGGTGAGAGGAATTTATATTTTAGTCTTCTTACAGGGTCGTTATAATAATTGAATTTATAATATTTACAAAGATTTCGAGAGATTTATAATTTTTAAAAGTATGTTTTTGAATGACAAGGCTGAAATTTTTAAATAAAGCTTTTTATGTCAAACAACTACAAAAAATTTAATAGAAAATTTATTAACAACTAGGAATGAAAAGTCTTCTTATTTGAGTAATTTTAAGTGCAAGAACTTCAAAATTATATATACCACACTATAATCAATGGAAAATAATATTGACCATGTTCAAATAAAATATTTGTAAAATTAAATAACTCAGAATTAGAAGCCACAATGGTTACACAATCTCCAAATAAGAATCGATAAATCGATAAATCGGAAAAATCTTATAAACTTTAATTCAACGTCGCAATAATGGAATCTTTCTGAAAAATAGTAAATATTTAAATTTTTGATGTTCCTGATTAAAGATTTAAACATTCAGAATCTTAAAATTTTATCGTAAAATCCAATTTTTTAAATTAATGATTGTCGAAACCTTGTAATAAAAATTGTTTTTCATTATGACGAATTTTCATTTGGAAATTCATAAATTTAAATAAAAATTTTTAATCACTAAATTTGAGGCAGTTTAATTTTGAATATTTTAATTTGATATTAGTTGCAATTCTCTTATTCATAAACCTTCAATCTGAAATTATTTAGTTTCTTACATTGCAGATGTCTCATTATTTAGATTTAGAGAATTTTGTTTCTAAGAAAATTTTGAAACTCAAAACTATTGAATTATAAAGATAGAATTTTTAACTTTTTAGTTTAAAAAATTAGATTTACCTTTTAATAATAAGAAGACCCAGAAATTAAACATTTGAAACTAATTCCATAAAAATTAAACATTATTCATTTTTAATGAAACAGGTGAATAGTTAAACAAAATAATACAATTTTAACAAAAACATGTTATAGTTTATATTTAAAACCGAAAAAAGTTTTATTTAAAATGAAAAACAGTTGAGTTCAACCAAAAAATGCAAATTTTGACGATCCTGAAGTTAGCTATGTACATAGATTTGATATTTCGACCTTGAATAAAAAATGGAATAATAGTCGTAGCCAAAAAGTAAAAAAACCATCGGAATCGTTTGAGACATATCTCTAGGTTTTTTACTTTTGTTTAAAAGTCATTTTTTAAACAATTACGTTGTTAATTAATATTTATCCTTTATTATAAAAAAAACCAAAAGTCATAAAGAAAAAGTCAAGATAGTTCTGGATTCTCCTCGGCAATATGTCCAAGTGTTTTTTTTTCATTTTTTGAAAAAATTAATTATTTAAACTAACTTTTTTGCACTGTTTAAAATTTTTTTCATTCATGATGCTTCAAGGTATGTTATTTTTCACTTACTAACTCTGATTTGTTCACCAGAATTGTTAAATGAATTTTTTTAAATTATAAACAAAATAATTGTTTAAATAATTAATTTTGTTTAAAAATAAAAAAACCTGGTTATATTGCCGAGAATAATCTAGAACTGTCTTCACTTTTTCTTTAGGAACTTTGATCTTTCTTATAATGAAGGATAAATAATCAAATCCATATGCGCCATGGGATATCGTAAAGGTGTGTGCGTAGAGGAGGCAAAAAAAAATGTTTAAACTAAATTTTTTGCACTGTCTAAAATTTTTTTCATTTATGATGCTTCAAGTTATGTTATTTTTCACTAACTAACTCTGAATTGTTTACAAGAATTGTCAAATAAATTTTTAAAATTATAAACAGTATAATTGTTTAAATAATTACTAATTTCAAAAACTGAAAAAAACACCTGGAGATATTGCCGAGATGAAACTAGAACTGTCTTCACTTTTTCTTTATGACTTTTGGTTTTTTTTAGAATGAAAGATAAATGTTAATTAACAACGTAATTGTTTAAAAAATGACTTTTTTAAAAAAGTGAAAAAACACCTAGAGATATGGTTCAGATGATTCCAACGGTGTTTTTACTTTTTGGCTACGACTATTATTCCATTTTTTATTCAAGTTCGAATTTCAAATCTATATGCAAAGTTAACTTCTGGGTCGTGAATTTTCAACCAAATAGTTCATTTGTTAACCAAAACAGGTAGACGTGTATTTTCAAAAAAAAAAAGATAATTTGCAATTAACAATATCAAGTTTTAACGAAAAATAGAATAGTTTCATTGTCAGACAAGAAAATTAATTTTCAGCCAAAAAAATAGTAAAATCTTCAACCAAAGAGATGAATTAAATAATTTAATGTAAATTTTATTTTGTCTACTGTACAAGGATCCAATACTTGGTTATATCTATTTTTTTAATTGTGGAAAAATGGCTCTCAATATAAAACATAAAAATCAATATTAAAAAAATATTAATTCTAGACCAGTATACAAATAAAAATTAACATTACACCATAATATCAAAAGTACAAAGAAATTAATTTTTAATTCAAATTATATATCTTAAAAAAAGTTCAACATTCAACCAAGAATGATCAAGAAAACAATTTGAAAAAAGCAAATTTTAAAATAATTGGATTCAAATAAAAAAGACGAATTTTGAACAAAATAGTTGAATCCTTAACCTATTGTGAATAAAATCAATTCACAGGCGAAAAAAATAAATAATTCAATTTTCAACAAAAGAGTAAAATTATCTACTAAAAACTTGATTTTTAAGCAAAAAAATTAATTTTTTACAAAAAAAAAAAAACTAATTATCAACAAAATACTGGAAATTTCAAGTAAAAAAGGTTAATGCTCTACCAAATAGTTAAATTTGCATCTATAAAAGATCAAATTTAAACAAAAAATTCAATCGTTACATTTTTTTTCAAGAGACTAATTAAAAAAAATGAATTTTCAACCATTTGAATTCAACCAAAGAAGACGAATTTTTGAAAAAATAGTTAAATCCTCAATCGACAAAGATGAATTTTCAACATAATACATGAATTTTTTACCAAATAGTTGAATTCTTAAATTATTAAAAAAAACTTTTTAATAAAAAATGAAATAGTTATATTTTCAGTGTGAAAAATTGATTCTCAAAACAAGTTTTAACCAGAAACTTGTTTTTCTTTTTACCCAAGACGATTAATTTTCTACAACAAAAGATAAATTACAATTTAAATTCTCAATCAGAAAGTTGATTTTTTTAACAAGAAGATTAATTTCTTACAAGAAGATAAATTTTCAACGAGAAAAAATAATTTTCAATTAAAAGGATCAATTTTCAATTTTAAACCTAAAATAGAATATTGAAATTTTCAGTAAAGAAAATTCACTCTCAACCAAAAAAAAAACAAATTTGTTTATCAAAATAGTTACATTTTTAACCAAAAAGAAGCATTTTCAAATAAAATCATTAATCTTAAAAAAAAGAATTTTCGAGAAAATAGTTTAAAATTCTACAAAAGAGTGGAATTTTCCACGAAAAAGTTGACTGAATTAATTTTTAATCAAACACTTCAATTTTTAACTAAAAAATATGAATTTAAAAAAAAAGTTCAGCAAAAAATGGAAGTTGAATTTTCAACAAACTAATTCAACTTTTAACCAAGTAGTTGCTTTTTTGACCAAACGAAAAGACTTTTTAACGAAATGGTTGCATTTTCAGAAAAACTGTTCAGTTTTAAACCTAATAGTAGGATTTTCAAACGAAGGAAATTAATTCTGAACACAGAAAAAAGCGACTCTATGTCCCGTCATTCGAGATGACTAGTCCAATATTTTTCATAAGTTTGGCTAGACGTCCCAAATTTTCGGCACAAATAGTCCACCCGCTTTTCCAGCTTCCCTCAATTTTTCGGGACGACTAGACACAGCCAAAATATAATGGTACACGTTCAAAAAAAAGTGGTAACCTATAATAGTTAGAATTTGTAATTGGATTTTATTAATTCAGTTCAAATTTAATAATTCTTTACGAAAAGGGAAAATTTAATGAATGTAAGAGTAAAAAAATATATAAAAGTTATAATGATAAGTTAAACTGTCGCTTATTACATTTATATTTCACATTTAAAAACAAGAGGGGTCCTCAGCTTCAATGTCTTAACAAAATTTTTATTTTTGTAACACATTACCATATAATTATATAATAATCAGTTTTTGAATGTGTAATCCGGATATTTTTAAGGCCCATTATACTATCCTTATTATAAGGAGATCCACAAGATTGAAAAGCATTTAAAATATTAAAAGATTATATTGCATATTAATTATTAAAGTGTGATTTAAATGTGGATCTGTCCTCTTATCGATTGGAACTGATAATACGCAAATTTCGAGGAATCAGTTACTCAGTAGCAGTGGACGAAAATGTCCATGATCATTAAATTTTAACATTAATTAGCAAAACTAAGAAGTTATTCCGAGAAGAGGGTTGGAAATCCTCAATTTTTAATTTGGCATTTTTAAAGAGTATTTATCAATTTATTTTGTCAATTATGACTTTTCACTAGAAAAACAACATCACTTTTCTAATTAATCAGATGTAAATATTAATTAAAGTAGTAATCACTTTAGATAGTAAATTATTTTTAAAAGTTTGAAACCTCTAGACTAGACGATAAATAGATAAAAAAATATATATTTTTTTTTTAATATATTGAGTTTTAAAAATTATTAAAACAATACGTTTTAGTAATTAATTTCGAATTAAAAGTATTTGAAATAAGAAAAATATTGAACAAATTTTCATTTGAAACATTCCAGTTTAAGCCATTTTAGATTTCGTAGCCTATTGAGACAATAAATAAGACTTGCCATTCCCTACACACCCTGCATTACACTAGTTTCCTTCCCGACATTCCAAATTCACTTCCCCTCACTCTCTTAACTTCTTCATCGACTACTTCCTCCTTTCCTTACTTCCAGAGGTAACAATCCCCTTCTCCAATATTTCCAAGTCTTATTTCAGATCATTTCGTTTAGTTTCTCTTCCTCACATCCCCTACTTCCCCCTTCCCCTCTTATTTTCTCAATTTCTCTACTTTATCTACTTACCTAACTCCATCTACTTTTCCTCCCATCCTTTCCTATCATTTCTCTTCTGCTAATTTCCTCTACTTTTTCTTAATCCATTTATCCTTAATCCCATACTTTCTGTTGAATAATCTCCCCTACTTACTTTACCTACTTTACAAAACCTCATGTGTCCTAAATCCTCACCCTCCATTTCACCCCTTTCCTGCTTCCCCTCACATTATTTTCCTTCACTTACTCAATTCACCTACTTACCTACCCATAATTTTCTATAATTTCCCACCATTTCTCTTCTCCTAATTTCCTCTATTTCTATTTAATCCATTTCTCCTTACTCCCCCTACTTTCTCTTCAATAATCTCCCCTACTTCTTCTCTCATAAT